>NW_009933332.1:0-6894 GCF_000696875.1 Nestor notabilis
GATGGGGGTGGGACGACAGCACAAGGGCTTGTGCAATTTGCTTTCTGTTTGCCTGAAATGTTTTGGTTTCTATATATAAATTAAATTCTTTATATTTTTTTCCTCCTTGAGGCTCTCTGTGTTTCAGCAATTACCAACTGTCATTGCAAGAGAAAGGGTGGTGTTTCTGTTGGGTGGATTTTATTTTATTCTTTGATTTTTCATAATCGGCAGCATTTCTTTCAACTCTTCTTCTCTTGCTCTCATGCCCAGCACCATAAACCACCCCAAGTGCAGCAGCCTGCGGGGTCTACAGCTTTTTGCCCCCCTGAGCTATCGCAATATCAGCCGAATTATCTTCACAAAAATATTATTTCCTCTAGGAAAGGAGGTTCTGCCACTGATAAAGCGAGCAGAGGGTTGTTTGCTGCTGCAGAGGGCTGCTGCTCACAGTGCTTTGCGGAGAGGCAGCGTTATTTGTCAGAGCCCATCTATTTAAAAAAAAATAGAAAATTACAAAAACTCCCCCATCACGTCCTGCGCCTGGTGCGCATGGCAGGACACACACACTCAGCAGAGACGTGCTGCCAATCACACCCTGACACCGCTGAGAAACGGGGATATCTTACGCCATCACAGCAGCCGGGATGCATCAGGGATGGTCAAAGCACAGGTTTGGGGTGAGCACATTGCACCCTGCCCAGCCCAGTGTCAGCCACCGCGCATCCTTCACAGCTCATCTTATAATAGCAATAATTTCCCCTTTATTGGTCTTTACACTCAGGTAATGTCTACGTGGGGCATGCAGCACCTTGGGGTCTGCTCAAGGCCCTTTGCCCCCTGTATCCGGTCCCTATCTGACCAGTAAAACCTCCCACCAACTCACTGATGCATCATTTTTAGCTGTAACGATGCGGTTTGATCCACCTAAATACCTGCGGGCACCACCTCACCCCTTGATTTGTTCCCTGAAGGAGTCAGTCCGAATCATTGCCACCAAGAAATTTCAGCAGCGGCAAATAAATCTACCGAATTCAAGTCTTTCATTTGTAACCATTGGGCTCAAACGCATAATTTAGCCAAATTATCAGCTGCCTCCATCTTCCCAGGGAACGAGTGCAAACAACGTTTTAGGAACAGACATATAAATTTAGTAGGGTTTTGAATAATTGATAGGCTCATGTGACAGAAGATAGAAACTTATGTTTCTAATCATCCCAAAGCATTTCTCCTTCCTTCCACCCCCCGAAATGAAGTCACTTTGTTTGCAGTTAAATATACGGAAGATGTCCACTTAACAAGTATAAAATTGTGATAGCATTAAGAGGTTATCCACGGTAATAAAAACCGGGGAACATGCCTGGGAATGTGATCTGTAAGGCAGATAATTTTTAAGGATGGGGCTTGTCCTTGCTTTGTCTGGGGAGAGGCACGTTAGTGATCCCAGGAGGGAGGGACTGGGGAGGGGGGAAATAACGCAGGGTTCCAAATGAAGATATTTAAAATGTGTAATGTATTTCAGTGAGTTACTGTAAGCTGCTGTTTGATGTTTTTCCTATAAAGCCTAAATTAAGCCTCCTAGAAACGGCTGCGTATCTCCTGCTTCTAGCTGTACCTCCTGCTTCTAGCTCCATCGAAAAACAAAATACATTCTAAATGGCCATATTACCAATACTCCAGAAGACTTTAACACACGAGAGTAATCGTCCTCCCTCTATTTTCTCCCTCCACTCCTAAATGCAGCCCCAGCATCAAGATAACCCACCTTTAAATTTCAAGCTCATTTGAAATGTTAACTTTTAGCAAATAAGCAATGGCTTATGGAGCCGGATTGCCGCAGTGACTGGCAGCAAATTCCTTTTTCTCCCTCCCTCCCCTCGGCATAAGGGGTTTGAAATACCCATCAGTGTCAAAAGAAACTGCGCAGATTGCTGCTGCTCTAAATAAGGCAGAGCAATGTTCAGAAAAAAAGCTACCCCAAAAAAAAATAAATCGCTCGATGGATTAAATGGCATTTCTGTACCATGTCAGTGCGGATGACAAAGTGTCATGTTTTGCATCATTTCAAAAAGATATTCTTCAAACAAATTTGGTGTATAAACAGGCAGCGGGCTTTTGTTTGAAACATTTAAGATCAAAAGTTAGGGGAAGAACAATTAATATTGCCTATTAAAATCCCCTGTTATTGTTAGAGATACATTTTGTGGTTACTGACTATAAATAAAAGCAAAGGAACAGAGCCACGGTTTCTCACCACTGCAAATACAAAAAGGCAGTTTTCAGCTTTTTCTTTTTTTTCTCTGTTTTCCTCCACGTTGCTCTTAGATGTGTTTGCTGAATAAACAGGATTAACTGTATTTAAAACAAGAGATAAAGAGCAGCTTTTTATTACACTGAACAGTCTGCAGGGTTTCCATACTCCTCTGAATGCACTTCATGCCTGGAACAAAATATTCATATTTTACCTTTTTTCATGACACTGTACAGAATAAGCAAAATATCCCTGTAATAATAAAAACACAGAATCAATAGGAAGCGGTTGGTTAAAAAGAGAATAGAACATTTTTACCATTTCTTTTCCTGGTCAAACACTGGGTGATTTATTTTTTTGTTTGCAGTTTTGCAGCAGGATGAGAAACCAGGGCATAAAGTATTCACTTCGCTGAAGGAGCTTTCCCTTTCCTTTGGCTGCAAAAACTCACCGAGCGCTCTTAATACAAAACTAATGGCGAGAGTGCGATCTGAAGAGCCTGCCTGCTATCAGCTGAATTTCAATGGAGGCTTTCTCAAAAAATAGGTACAAAGAAAAGAATTTAGACAAATTTGCCTCTTAACCTTTAAAGATTTCCTGCCTATTCCAGTATGTCCTTTATTACATTAATTTTTTATTTAAATTACACCATTAACTGGATATGAATTTATCAAGAATACATATATTGATTTATAAAACAGTATCATTAATTATTATAATAGCTAGATGTAGCTGATATTACAAAGCCATTTAAAGGTTTTTAATATAACTTGGACATACATAGATAGATAGACATTATGGACAAGACTACAATTTAAATTGGCTACCAGCAGTTAATGAAATCCGTGATTTATCTTCTCGTTTAGAGATTGATTATATTGTTGCTTTGTAAAACTATTTATTTTATGCCATTTTTCAAAGGATGTCTCAATAAAAGAAAAAGATAAATAAAATATCCAGCCAAGTCTCAAAGTGTATTTTGGTTTATACTTTCTTTTTCAATGCTGCTACTGCTAATTTATTACAAGTTGGGTAACTTGTCACCTTCACAAAGAATTGGCTTTGGTAGTAGCTCTGTTTGCAAATGCACAATTTTTTATATTTAGATTTAAAAAAGAAAAAAAAAAAAAAAAAGAGGCTGTCTTCCCAAGAACATCATGTTTATTTCCTAAATCAAAACCCAACAAAATGCCTTTCTGGCATAGATTTCTTAGGCATATTTTTTGTTTAAGCTGTGTAAAAATGGGACTTACCCTAGTGCTGCAAAGCAGTCAGTCATGGAGAGCATTTTGATTTAAAATGCAATCTGAAGAGAAGAAAAAAGAGAAAAAGAAAAAAATAAAAAAGAGAAGGAATGATATAAACAAACAGCACACCGCTTTCAAGTTACTCCTAAAATGTTCCTAGCTTAACTAATACATTGAAAGTTTAAATCTTTACACATTGTTCTTGAGGGGCTATGTCTCTTGACTCTTTATTTATATCACTTATTCTTGTCTGGCAACATATGTTACCGATTTATTATACTATTTTTTTACTGTTAGCCAGACAAATGTAAGGACTAGCTGAGGAGGGGTAGTTGCATATGATGAGTTTAACAATTGCAGGGCATCCTTTAGGGGTAGCCAATGGGCTCTTTTGAAGCTATAATACTCACCATTAACCATTTTCATGCTGACATATTTTTATTGTCGAAGTTGGGGCTTCCCCTGTTGTCAGCCTCTTTTGTTTTCACTGGCTTCGCGGGCAGAGCGAATGGGGTGGTTGAGAGCGGTAACATCCAGAAAAGGCTTTTGTAGGCATTTCAGAACATGCTCCTATAGCTTGGTATATAAATCTGCATAGTGTCCCCCCATGACTGAACAAAAAGCTGTGCAGAAAATAATACTTTAAAAAATCTAATTCTGTAACACATGACAAATGCGAACAAACACTAACCATACGCAGTCAGATTTCTCAGTGCCATTACTGACACCAAAAGGTCACGGGGAGGAAGACTTTTTCCATTAAAGCAAAACCCCCTGAATTCTTATTTTAAATGGATACACCAACAGCAGAGGGAGAAGTTGCGAGGGCAGGTGATAAGCTGGATGTTGCGTTTTACATGTGGCATCTTCAGGTGACCCATTCTGGAGTAAGAACTTGAACTCTCCCCACCTTTTGCATTCTCCTAATCTTCTGTCCTCTCTCCTTGTTCAATGCCAGAAAGTTCCTGCAACTCCATTGGAAACCATACGCCCATTTTTTGTTTCATTGCTGGAGCCCCAGCTCAAGCTTCCGGAAGCTACATGTTCTTAAAAGCCAGAGGCATGTAATTCCTAACGTAAGACCACAATCACAATGTCCAGTCTTTCAGTGCTAGATCAGACCATACACCCATCAGCATGTCCTACTGTATATGAGATGCCCAATGTGGGTTGACCAAAAAGGGTCACAGAACGGACTGCAGGGCATGCTCCAAGGGGAATTTAGTCAGGCCTTTAGGACAGGAGACAGCTCCAAAAAGTTGGGTTTCATTTCCCTTACGTCTTCAGGAAATGGGGGAAGAGGCTGTGTAAAGCTAACATGACATCATAGGTCCCGAGCAGTGATGGTCTTCTGGGGAAAAAGACGCAGCAAGCAGTATTTTGGGTGGAATATGAGGTGTTTCAGGTAGAATAAATACAGGAATTGCAATTAAACTCACAGGGCTCCCTTGAAGGAGGAGATTGAGCTGGTAGACCAGGCCGTGTCTCCTGATAGCACTAGTGGGTCCTTGACCACCACACAATATCATTTTAACTGGGAAAAGAACAAGTGCTCCAATTTATTATTTTTTGTTGTTTTGACTTAAGAACAGTTCAGTTGTGTTGGACTAATTTTTTGTTTGTTTGGGGTTTTTTTAATCAAAATAATGGCCAGACATTCTCTCTACTTATTGTAGGAGGTTTGGGGAAGAAACTGAATTTCTTAAAGTAGGTCTGAAAAAAAGCAGCGTGCAAAAGACTTGCACGAAAATGGAAGATTTTTCTTTATTTTCTCTTTTCTGTCACATGAAGCTAGTCTCACATAGTTTATTTTATTTTTTCAAATTACAATTTATTTATACTTTGGTGCACCTCCTGCAAAAATTTGCAACCCCAAGTGATGCTTTGGAGGCAAGTCTCACCTTCCAGAATGCAAAAGGTGCATGGTGGAAAAGGCTGCAGACAAAACGAGCACATCAGGACTCCTACAACCGAGGGTTTGAAGTCTTGACTTTTCCCGTTTCTCCTGCAGTGTTTTATTTAGGCAGGTGTCACTAGTGTCCTGTGCAAATATCAAATATTTGGTGGTGTTATTGAAGCTTGGAGTGTGTAGATTATTACCTATTTAATTTTCTATTGTAAGGGTATTGTTGGCAACTTCATAATTAAGCTAGCAACCTCCCTTAAATGGTTTATCCCCTTCAAACCTAGTTTGTTTTTCTGCTGGGGAGGGAGGAACGGGGAGCGTGGCTCAGTCTCTCAATCACTCTTTCTGTTTTGTCCATCACCTAGGTTTCTTTCGCCTGTTTTTGACCTGCACTTTTTCTGGATCAGACACTGGCAGGTTGAGAGGTAATAAGAACCAGATGGACATAGTGCAGAAATTGCCCAAATGGGTACGAGAATGTGGGGAGCTGTCAGGCATGGAGAGAAGCTGGAATTTTTCAGCAATAAAATGGGATTTATCGCCACTCTACCACAGTCATTGCCGACAACCGTTTACCTTGACAGAAACCCCATTCCAATAGGCCACGCCGATGCAGATCTCTTTTTTTTTTTCCCAAAGAGTGATGATTGGTATTTGTTCTAAGGCTCAAATGGCCTGCACTAAAGGTGAAGCATTAGGCCAAAGTCCTGTATTCCCTACTGAGGCAAATGAACCTGCTAAAATAAGTTCCTTCCACAATAGCTGTGTAATTGAAACCAGAAAGTGAGAGAATTTGATAAATTGCTTGACCCTGAAGGAATGTTAAGGTCATAAATTTTCATTGCTTTTTTTTTCTTCTTCTTTTTTAGGAAAAAAAAATCTCTTTTTATATATATGTATATAGATAGATAGATAGATTAGGTTTAGCATTTGTCTCCAAATGCCAGCTAGCTTCCAGATCATTAGCCATTACTTTGCCATCCCCTCCCCATAGGTAACAGTTACAAGGTTTAGAGCATTCCTACTTACACCTTTGTAGGAGGGCTGAAGGACACAAAATATTCACAAATGGCAGTACTTACGCACCACTGCTAAAGAATCCACCACATAAAGCTCTAACAACCTGAAATGAGGGGTTTAGCAACTGCAATCCCTTTAGAAATAATAAATAAATAAATCCCAAACATCACTGTACTTGAAGAATGATGGACTAAATAAAAGGTCTGAAAATCATTCACAGGGAATCAAACATTTATTGCTATTCTTACCCTTTTTTCTTTTTTTTTTTTTTTTGCCTTCTGTCCTCTACTTAGAAGTGGCAGTGCCTTTTACTTGAAAAAGAGTGATCGGTGGTTTGTTGAATAACATGTACAGGTGGCCCTTGAAGCTCAAAAGACACAAACAAACTTGAAACCCCTCAGCATCTTATATTGTGGAAATACACACTCAAAAATAAAATAAAATAAAATAATATAAAATCAAATCAAATCAAATCAAGTAAAATAAAATAG
>NW_009933333.1:0-4609 GCF_000696875.1 Nestor notabilis
AGTTACTGGCTGGGCTTAAACCACGACAATACAACTACTGAGTATGAGGTCTGATGTTTGTTAATTAAAGACTTCTATTTCCACTAGATGGCTTCTTCAGAAAGACTAGCTTCTAAGCATTAAATTAATTAAACTTTGGAAGACAGTCAGAGGTACTTCAATGTCCTTACTGTTGCCAAAAAAATAAACCACATTACAGGATCTTTCACAAATCTTTTAAAGGCCTTCTACAATATGTGTGGTGAAAGAGTACAAAATATCCGATACCCTTTAATTTTACATTATGTGATAGAAGAATACAGAAGACAATTATTTCTCCACCATATATCAGAACAGTGTGTCTTATCACATTTTAAGAGACATGGGAACATTATGAAGAAACAAGTAGAGGATAACACAACAGTTTCACTTTCCTTTCTCATCCTATAATAAAGTTCAAAATATTGTGAAAGTACTAAATATCAGAAGCTGTTTTAATTCACAGCTGAAAATCATCATAACTTTGGTCCAGATTTCCAGTCATTTGAAAATATCTTGTTTGTATCCTCCTTTTGCTAGTAAGAAAAGTGAAGAATGCATCCTAATCTGGTACCAAAGCTGAAAGAAGGACAAAGACTTAATTTCTAAATCCTCCTCTTTTCACCAAGAACTTTACAGATGGTTAAAAAAAACCACCTAACATCACCAATAACTCTATTGAAATGTTGCTTTAGAATCTGTTTTGGTTTAGACAGCTTTAGTGAATTAATTTAGGAGTGAAGTATCTTCTCAAACTGTAGAACTTATCATGGTTAATGATAAGAAGTTACACAGTGGTCTGACTTACATGCATCAGATTTTTATCATATACCTTGGAGTACGCTGGGGGCCTTAAATATTAGTAAGAGTGTATTGAAGCCACACAGAAAGAATACTGAACTAAGACTTAAAGTATGAACTTCCTTGCAGCCTCTGTGCTTCATTTCCTCTATGACTTTGGATAAATTATTCTGGTTCTGTGATTTTAGTTTCCTCATCTGTAAGTTGAGAATAAGAGTGTTGCTTCTCCTAAGACAAGTCTTAAGATCAGAAGATTTAAAAGTAGGTTTTATTATTGTACTAGATATGCTATATACAGAAAAACACATGCTTGCATTAAGGAAAAGATGTTTCCGTATGTATTGCACCTAATATTGGCATACTCCAGTTCTACCTCTGTTGCTGCCAGATATTTGCCCGCTTTTTAAGATGTTGCTGCTTAAGTTCAGATGCAATAGAAATGGAAATTGGAGAATTATGGGATTTGATCAAGTCTTGTGTGCCTAGGCTAGTCCTTTTTTGCCTAGTGCCAAGTCCAATAAACCACTTAGCAGTAGCTGCCACTTGTAATCTTCAAAAATTATTGGACTATTTTAACATTCCTCATTATAAGAGAAAGACCCATTTGCTTGTTCTATCTTCATTACATTTTATTTCTAATGGAAACTTTTAATGTTTTTTTGATAAAGTTAACTGATTTATCTGTAATGGATTTTATGATCAGGATGCCTATATGATCCTGTCCTTCCTAAATCAATGTAATTTCTTCTACCCCAAACAGGTAATCCTACATCTGTCTTTCAAGGATATAAGGACCAGTGCTGATACCATGGCTCAGAGATCAGAAGAATTTGATATATTTTAAGAAAGAGCAGTTAAGTCTGGGTAGCAGGGCCACACATAACAAAGAATGTAGACAGAAGTAGGACTGTAGAGATAGAGATTATTAGTACCTCAAAAATTCAAGGTGGAAAGCCAGTGAAATAGATAATATTTTAGGTTTAAAACCCCAAAGGGAAAATGCAGAAAAATATCAGTGTCAGAGTATTTGCAAGACAGCACGCTGTCAACACTGAGAGCTCCTTCCTGACTGATTGGTGCCTATCTGGCCAGCAATGGCTCTTCAGATGTCTTACTGGGGTGTTGAGCTCACTGCTGCTTAGCTGAGCAGTTTCTTAAATCCTTTTCATCTTGTGTGTTTATTAGCCAATACATAATTGCCATATACCTTCATTTATTTTTATGTGTGTTTGTGCACATGCATGTGTGTGTATGTATATGCACACATATAAACAAATAAGTATCTACACATCTATCAGTATTCTACTTGCAAGGACTCTCCCTGCTCAGCTAAAAGATGACCAATTACAGTAACCCCAAAAGAAGTAGTAACACCAGTAACCATTTGAAATATTTTAAAAATAAAATGTAAATCTAAGAGATCACACAGTGTCTTTTTTTATATTATGAAGTAGGTTATTTAAAACTATTAATATAAAGTCACATCTATACAAGTAGTTAAATGTTATGCTCTTCACCTCCTCTGGAGAGAGTTATTGAAACTCTAGGACAGTTTAAAATAAACGTAATTAATAGTTCTCCATCTATCCTCAGTCATTCTGACACTCCAGACTTTCAATATGAAAGGCTGACTTTGCTGAAGGATAATGCTGGGCATTCTAAGTCACCAATTAGGATGCAAACCTGAATGCTACCTATTGTTAAAATATAGTGCATTTACATATAAAAAAAAAAAAACCCAGGAGAGTCAAACAAACAAGAATGCTGCTTCTGCAATTCAAAGTAACTGAGACATAAACCTGGCTTTAAGTCAATAAAAGAATCTTTTGGGGTGGGGGGGAAAAAAAAGACATAAAATACTTTCTTATTTCAAAAGCTCTTTGTAGTGAAATAAATATCAAGTCCTTTGTAGAATCTGATCAATCCATACATTTCTGCATCCCAAACTGAAAATAATTGATTTTATAGATCTTCTTCATTATATGAACAAAAAACAAAAAAAAAAAAAAAAAAACCAACAAAAATCCAAACAAACCACAGCATAGTTGGAGAGTTACAGAGTGATTTAGCTGTATTTTGAGACTTTTAAACCAAGACTTCAGTCAGAGCCATCTAAAGCCAGAAGAGGTCAAACGGTGAATGGTCAAACAACCCCAATTCTTCTCTCTTACAAGATATTCAAGTCCTAAATTTATGTTTCTGGGCTTTATAACAATAAGATATGAACATAACAGATATGAACAATAAGATATGAACATTACAGTCAGGATCTAAAAAACTTGTTTTCTTTATGGTTCTCCTTAAGGTAAAAATTAATTGATGAATCTGTGTTCCATAAGCAGCTTCTCAGATTTTTCTGATACCATCCCAGCTGAGTAGTCTAGTCACCAGTTCCTGTGTTTTAAATCATATATGGGTAGAAGTAGCTCACCTGCAGATGTTGAGTATACTGATTTTCCTGTCATTGTTTTAAGCACCTTTGGATAAGCAAAAACAATGAAGCATCATATTACTTTTTAAATACCTGAAATCAATTCCTTCTGGAGTCTGCAAGTGAGAGGAAAATGCCATAGAAGCATGCCACATCTACACATTTATGCAAACATAGCTATTAATAGAATACTAGAGCATTAAAAAAAATCACTCCAAAGTAGGAAATGTCAGAGCTAAATTTATTCCCTATGACCTTAATTCATTATATTTCATGGCATGTTCATTATGATGTAGGATCTAATTACATAATTATATAATATGTTTGGGTTTCCTCACGAATCTGTACAAGTTACTTGAGAAATAATTTGCAATAATAATAAAACGAGGAAAAAGTACTCGTCACAAGTCAGTCAGAGAAAACACCTCCAAAACTGCAGTTTTAAATTAACTGGCTGAATGTAGTAAGCATATTCATTCTGCTGGAATGATGAGACTCTGTTCTGTATAAATAATTTTGGGTTTGTTCTTGTTAAGTAAAAAAAATAAGCTCATTTGTTACTCAGGTATTTCCAGCCATATATCATGGTTAAGCACACACACAAATAAATACCAGGTCTATGCTAACTTTGAAAAGGATAGACTGGGATTCTGTGAGAGGTTCAAAATTCAGTAACGGAATTTGCCACTCCTCTAAGCATATAAAATCCTGTTCCTAGATAGCTTCAGTTTATGTGGCCAAGTAACAGCCCTTAATTGCAAAATTCAGTATAAAGCATGCAAAGGAAAGAAAGCAACATCCTTCTTTGCAAAACGTGGGACAATACAATCAAAACATGTTTTTTTCCTCAATAGCTGTTTGATATAATGTATATATTGTGTTTGACACAATGTGTAATAATGTATATATTGTGTTTGACATAATGTATATATTGTGGATGAAGCGCTCTAAAGACAGATAGGAGCAGCCTCATGCTCACAGGCCCTTGTCCTCATGGGGGACTTCAACCACCCTGATATCTGCTGGAGGGACAGGACGGCCCAGCACAAGCAATCCAGGAGATTCCTTGATTGTGTGGAAGACAACTTCCTCTTGCAAGTAATACAGGAACCGACAAAAAGAGGTGCCATTCTTGACCTCGTGCTCACCAACAGGGAGGAACCAGCTGGAAACATGATGCTCCGGGGCAGCCTTGGCTGTAGTGACCATGAGATGGTCCAGTTTGAGATCCTCAGGACAGTGAGAAAGGTGTGCAGCAAGCTCACTGCCCTGGACTTCAAGAGCAGACTTTGGCCTCTTCAGGAACCTACTTAGTAAGGTTCCATGGCATATAGTCCTAGAGGGCAGGGGGGCCCAAGA
>NW_009933334.1:0-23856 GCF_000696875.1 Nestor notabilis
AGCCCCCGCGCCCCTCACGGCCTGCTCTGGCCTTGCTCTGCTCCCGCCTTGCCCGTCCGCCCGCACCCTCCGCGATGGCGGAGCGCTGCCAGGGGCACGTCGTGCTCGGCTTTCGGGTGCTTTGCTCGGGGTAGCCGCGCCGGGAGGGTGAGGTGTGTGAAGGCTGGCTCGGAAGCACGGCGCTGAGCCGTCCCTGATAACAGCGCGCATCGAAACGCAGCCTCCTCCTGCGTACCTGTGTCCTCCTGCGTGTCTGAATTCGGCTGTACGGGGTTAATAGCATCTGCGATTGACAGAAATGTATTGATAACTCTTTCCTGTACGGAAATCATATTTATTTGTTTGTTTATTTTTATTTTAGTTTTGATAATTTTATTTGGAGCACAAGTCTTATGAGGAAGGGCTGAGGGAACTGGGGTTGGTTAGTCTGGAGAAGTTCCAAGGAGATGCTGTTTCATGCTCTCATTTTCTCCGAATACACGTTCTTGTCAAAATCAGTAGACAGATGGGATTGTGGCACTGGCAGAGGTACCAAGGAGTGCTTCCTTATTTGTTAAACCTTTTCTGTGTGAGTAGTCCTAGAACATGAATTATTTCCTCTTGGTAGACCCTTGCATTCCAATATAAATTTCTAGAGCACAGCAAGAATTCATAGCATAGCTTGCAACATTGATGATATAAAATGAAGAGGAAAAGATCTTTCCTGAAGCAGCAGTGATGCTCAGGGGGTAGCCTGGTGTCCTGCAAAGCTATAGGCCAATTGTCTCAGGAAAATACAGGATGTATTTCAGAGTACCAGCTTTTACTCACTTTTTGTATGGAAAATATTTATATTGTGTATATGTAAATACATCACAGGGAGGAGTACGCCAGATATAAAGCGCTGTTCCCATGTCTTACATAGTACATACATGGGTAATTTATTGCAAGTATCTTGTGGTCCTTTTGACTAATCTGTTTCAGGGGCCGTTCACTGTTACTAATGTTCTCCTGACAAAATTATATCCTACTATGGTAGTTGTTATAATTTTGCACATAATTCTGGACTTCCCATAGATTCTCTATGTAGAATTCTGCATCTTCAGTATAGATTTATCTTCTCTCAGCAGCATTTTTCTTTCGCCACTAAGGCATGGGATGGTTGGATTTTTCTCAGGGAGACATGGCAAAATGAAGCTGTTGTCTGTAAAGTCATATCTACAGCATGAATAAACAGTTTGGGGAAGTGAGGGAAGAGACCTTTTTCAACTATCAGCCAGTACAGTGGTGCTGGTAACAGCTTCTGGATTAAGCCAGGACTAAACCAGAAATAGTTGTCCATGACAGTTGCATTTTTGTTGGTCTAATCAAGAACAGGATTTGAGCTTGATAGAGTTCTATGTTTGTTTGTTTTTCAACAGGACGCTCTCTTTTTCTAGATAATAACACTGGTCCGTCTCTGTCTACTTTTAATTTCAGCTGGTGGAAAAATAAGAAACAAAATGAAACCTTTCCAAAGGATCTGTCATTTCAAGAGCCTGCTTGCCAATTGCTGCTGTCACGGTCAGCTTCACAGCTGTCTTCTCCCTCCTGCTGCAAAGAAGATAGGTTATGCAGTGGGACTGCACAGTGGTGGATTTTGGAGGCCAAAATCCTTATTGGACACAGCTAGATTCACTCTGTCTTTTAACAGTCGGCATAGGAAAAACCATCAGGACTCTCGAGCATTGTGGAAACATGAAGCTGTGCAGAAGTATCTGGAGACTCTAAACAAGGAATACCAGCAGGTTAGTCATCTGTTAAATGCTGACTCAATAAATGACTTTGAGCAAAGAGCCCTGAGGAGAAGATGTGCCAATCTGTCCCCCATTGCAGCTGCATTTCAGGAAATCAAACAAGCTGACAAAGAAGTTCAGGAGTTAGAAGCTATGTGCAGAGGTAAGGAGAACACATCTGCTTGCTTGTTTCAAAACGACAGCTTTGTTTGCAGTAAACTTCATTGCTCGGCCTCTGAGGAAAGCTTTTAAATAACTTAAGCCAGCCTTGGAGCACGCTCTGGTCCTGCCTGCTCCTTGGGAGCTTGTGTGCTGCTAGGGCTTTCTGCTTCCAGCCACATCTTTCCAGCTTTCATATCACCTCACTTCAGTTTCAGGTCTTAATACAGACAATTTGGTAGAGTAAAGATCATCTGGAATCTCAGGGCTATCTCTCTGGCAGAAATAGTTCAGAAATGTTCATTTTAAGGTTGTTTTTCGTGGAACTGAGAACAACGTGAACTGAAGGAAGAAGATTTGGTGAGCCTAATAGATTTGATAGATGCAGACTTTACCCCTGTTAATTAAAATGGAATTGCATCTGGCCAGTTCATTGATACTTGTAGAGCAAATTACATGAACTTTCATTAGGCCCTGGGTTGTCAGCTTCCAACTGAAATGGCAAAAGCTAATATTTCTTTGAGAATATTTGAGGAGTCCTTCAAGGAATAAACATCGATGGTTGTTTAAGAAGCTTGTGCTTTTCAGTAATCTGCTACAGTAGAAGCTGGGGTAAAAAAGAATTAAAAGTTGTTGCTGTTTTTGATACCTTTCAGGAATGAGACAGTGCACAGGGAATAAGTTAAATAATGGTGTAACGTTTTGAGAAAAAAACCCCACATTGTTAGAATTTTGAGTAGGTTTACACAAACATCTGTTCTCCTACACCGATAGGTATTAACGGGAAGGGAAACATTGGCCTAGAGAGGATGGTGCTTACATTAAAGAAGTAAAGCAAGGTAAAAGCAAAGGACGGGAGAAAATGGGTAGCCAGTGGTATAAATGGAGGAGGATGAGAGTTCATGGTGCTTTTCAGAGGGAGAACCAAGGGGTGTGGGCAAATTTAAAAAGGTTATTTTTGGAGCAAGTAAATATAATGAAGAATTTTTCTAATTCCATATATTATGATGTGGATAAATGGATTGAGTTCTGGTTGAAAGGAGGGAAAAGAATGGAAGAAAATTACAGCCAAGAAGTTAAATAAATGGAGCCAAATTGTTCTACCTGTACTGTTTATCATGTGGCCAAGTTAAAACAAAGATGTTCCTGTCATCTAACTGCTCTTTGTTTTCTGTTTAACTCCCAAACTGACCCTTTCCTCTGTAGTACCTGAATTCCTCACAATTGCTGTTGGATTTTATATTTGCAATACTCAGCGAAGCAGGAAAACATTATTTGCTGGTTTGCCACTGATGATGTGAGTCACGGGGTAGATGAAGTGAATTCTTAGAGGTCAGGTTTGCAGGGAGGTAGGAATGGAGCACCAATGTGATGAGTAGCTCACATAAGTGGTACTCACTCCAGTATTTCCATGCCTTTCTTGGACTGGGGAGCTCAAAACTGGACATGGTGCTCCAGATAGTGGAGAAAGAAATCTCCTTAAGCAAACCAAAGAGCCCAAGTGAGGTGTCCCACCTCCTGATGCCTTGCATCTCCCAGATCTCAGCGGTCTCTTGAACAGCAGGAAACGGAAAGTTAGGAACCTCATTATTATCATGATACCACTATTTGTGGTGCTCACCTTAACAAGTTACCTACAAACTGTCGAAGATGTAGGTGTTTCTGGGCAAGGCTAGAAAATAAAAATTTTGTTGCATGAAAAATTGCAATAAAGGAAACCAAGGCACTGCATGTCAGCAGGCCTGGTTTTGACATACTTTGTCAAATCCATTTGTGGATTTATCCCTCGTTATGTCAATCTGTATGACATAACCATTAGTATAACTGAGAGTGACTGTCAGGTGGGACTGGCATCTATTTGATGCAGACTTTGAGCCCTAAGGTAGAGCCTGAGAGGTAGGCTATCCATTACTCCTTCCAGCATACCTGAAAAATATGATCATTTAGTTACCAACATGAATCCTGGCTTGGGCTGCTCTCATTTGATACTTCATGCTGGCAGAATGCAACTGCAAGCTTCTGTGTGCTGCAGTGCATGTCTGTGGACAGCTGTATTACAATTTGCTCTAAGCTAAGCAAGATTGACTAACATCTATTCATGTTGTTGGAATTTAGAGCTAGATAGCAGAGATGAGAAACAACTTCTAGAGCTTGCCTTAGAAGAGAAGGAGACCCTGGATAAAAAAATCAACATGTTGTGCAGAAAGGTGAGCCTGAGGTAAAATTATACAGCTTTGCAAAAAAGATGTCAGAAAAATGTTCCTTTATGATCTTACCCGTAGGATCTGACACTTGTGTTTAATGAAAGAGAAGTCCAGCTTCTGTATTATCCCTGAAAAGAAGTGGCAACATTAGTTATTTATAAGCTTCTTACTGACAATTGTGTCTAAGAAGCTTATTATTTTAGTCGTTTTTACCTGTGTGCTTGTCTGTCTGCAGATGCTGAAGGGGATTAAAAAAATGGTGAGCCTGTGCTATTGAGACTTGACATGACACCCTAGTAACTCTTTGTTGGCAGTGGAGCATGCATTCTTAAAAGGTTTCTGGTTGGAACTTGCAGACTTCCATTTTCTCTGCAGCTGACGGCACCCCACGAGTGCAAAATTAATTATAAGCACAGGAGCTGAAATGATTCAGTGCAGAGCTCTGTGATTGGGCTCATTTGTATATTCACATTGAAATAACATGAAATGGGACTTTCTGCAAAATAAGATGAATGTAAGGATTGACTGGGTTATAGCTGATAACTTTGTGTTCATAGGTAGTTGGGGCTGGAGCGGGTAACCTGGCACCTGGCTTTGCAGGGCTGACTTTTCAGCTAGCTTTCCTGTGGATGCACCAGCATGCCCCATTTCCACAGTGACTGCACTGAGCTGCAATGGCCAATGGACAGTTTTTAGTCCTACTTACTAGTTTGCCAGAATAAATCAGTGGTTGTGTGCTCTCAAGCTGTGGCAATTGTCAAGACTGGCTGTAAATTTGATTAAGAGGAGATACAAAGTCACGAAGGAGATAATGATTTTATTTTTCTTTCTTTCTTTTCAGCTTTTCCAACTTCTAGTGCCAAAGGAAAAATATGACAAAAGTCATGTCGTACTAGAAGTGACAGCTGGCAGAACAACTGGAGGTCAGCAAAGTCTCCACAGTAGAGAGTACTTCAAACCTCCGTCCAACTTTATTCAACCCCTTATGGGTTATTCTTAATGCCTTTTTATATGTTAATAGTATAAAGTAATACTTTCTAAAGAAGAGCATTAGTCTGTCTAATGAATGTGGTTAGAGTTGCAGCTAAATCTAAAAACTGGTGGCTGCCATTTTGTGAACTGCTATTTATGTTGTCACACCTTTATATTTTTAGGAGACATCTGCCAACAGTTCACTAAAGAAATGTTTGAGATGTACCAGAACTATGCAGACTATAAATGCTGGACCTTTGACATTGTGAACTATACGCCAGCTGAGATAGGTACAGTAGTTCTTCAGACATTCCACCACAACAAGGCGATTAAAAGCAGTGTTTCTGTGCTATATTTGTCACACATTATTTGTCTCTGTAGGTGGGTTGCATCATGCTGCTGCTCATATTTCGGGAGATGATGTCTATAGGCATCTGAAATATGAAGGAGGGACTCATCGAGTCCAGCGAATCCCCGAGACGGGCCTGTCATCGCGAATGCAGCGTATTCACACTGGGACAATGTCAGTTATTGTCCTCCCTCAGCCAGAAGAGGTAAACTAGCTGTTAATCAGGATGGTAGGGCAGTGTATCCCTGCTCACGCCCATTGCTCATTGGAATAGCTGTTATTTAAAGCCGTGTTATCGTTACTGTTTTGGTATTGTACTGGTACTCAAGTGCTTTGTGCAAGCCCCAGCAAGTGAACCACAAGATCTGTGACTCCGGAAGGTGATAGTCCTTTGCCCTGTACCTCACGTGTTTAAATGGGTCATCAGAAGCAATTTAGCAGAGATTTGCTGTTGCCTGAAGTGGCCTGTAAATCAGCGATGGCTTCAGTGAGTGTTCCAGCCGCAGCACTCACAGAGCTGACTGCTATGAGTAAGCCAATTCTAAATTATGTCATGTTTTAAGACAGGGAATATGTCCAAGAAAACATTCAGTGTTGCATAGTAATGTGATTCTGCAGGTCCTTTTCATTTTTTTGTTTCATTTAAATTATTGACGTCCTTCTTTGTTAAATCAAGGACAGTCTGCTTTGAATATGAACGAGTGTGTTGGCTAGTCCTTCTGAGATCTTACTGATACTGACAGTTCTCACTTAAACCAGCAATTTACACACAAAATGAACAAAACAAGATCCTGCAGGCTTTCCCTGCACTTTCTCCTGCTTCCTTGTAATGCTTTCTTCGCAGTGTTGATCAGATCTGAGTGTTCCTTTCCCATCCAGTGAGCTCAAACTATGGCCCAGGTCATCATGGACTTGTATTTCCAATGCTACGATCCTTACTTGGATCTGGATGCACCCACTTTTTCCTCAGTTAGATGTTTCTAAACAGTGTTGCAAGAATCATTCAGGCTTGACTTACGGCCAAGATCCTTGTTCTGCTGTTTAGAAGTAGCTTTTGATTATTTGCTTATTTCTTAGCCTCACTGCCAGAGCTAGTGGTTTTACAAAAAGCTGTTGGTTTTGGTTTGTTTCACACACACACGCACATCCCCTTTGTTTTGTGAAGGACCTGGAGTGAGAGTTTGAGAAAAATGAGTGAAATATTTAAAGCATTGCTTACTTTGCAGACATATTTGACACTGCACTTATTTTAAGTATAATTATAGCTGTTAGGAGCAATTTTTTGGGACATGATAGGTTTTTTACACCAACTATCATTGACACTCAGATATGTTTAGAATGAGCAGAAAGTAGTAATTTTCTTTGATTCTAGGTTGATGTTAAAGTGGATTCCAAAGATTTGCGTATAGACACATTCAGAGCCAAAGGAGCAGGAGGGCAACATGTTAACAAAACTGATAGTGCTGTGAGAATTGTGCACCTTCCCACAGGTAAGTCTGGCTGTATTTCCTACTTCTAATCACCCTAAATCTGTATCCTGAAGAGAAAGCTTGGGATCTTACAAATTGTCTCTTAGAGTGGGTTTGCAGGGTTGGGGCTTATATCAAAAAAGAGCAAGTAGCCTCTTCTGGTTCTGCCCCTCTGCTAGCAAGGCAAGATGTGAGAGAAGGGATGTGTGCCGGTGGCATGATGGTCAGACATTTCCTATTATGCCAGTTTTATCTTCAGAGGGAGTGTTTAATGAATACACTGTCTTTGAAGGATGAAAGGACAAATAGAGGGTGACAGGGATGGGATGGAAGATGCAAATAATTTGTGCTCTGTGCTCTATACCTTGAGGAGTAATGACCATTGGCAACCAAAGGTTGCTTCACCTAGCTGGAACCTGCATAGTAATATGGCTGATGAAAAAGGAGGCTTGAAGATTTTCATTCAGTACTACATAGATACATAGTTCTATAGATCATGCTTCAGTACTGCAGATAATGCTATCCTGTGTTGAATAAGAAGGAAAATGTATACTAATGGGAAGATAGTGTATGGACTGGACCACTCTTGTCTTTCTCAGGGTTTGTTTTTATTGAAATTCAGTGGGCTTCTATCTGCTCAGATGCAGAATCTCTTTAAACACAGGAAATTCCAGTAGTGACCTGAAAACAGCAAATAAGAAGGAAAAATAAGTACTACATTTCTTTTAAAGACCTTTATTTTACTTTATTTCATTATTCGTAAGTTCAAGACCGCTGGTATTGTTCAGACACCATTCTCTTCTAGAATAATGAATTTTCCACTCTCCAAGAGCTTATTTAGACTAAGACTTTAAAAACTTGTGTTACACTGTTTTAAAAAAGCTTCTGTAGACTGTGCAACTGACATCTTTTAACACGTGAATGCTGATGGGAGAGAACTCGTTTTCTGGAAGCAATGTCAGAAACGTGTCTGCTTCATGAAATGTTAAAGTATCCGTGACACTTCTGTAGCACTGACCAAAGCCCCTGGTGCAGCTGTGAATTGTTTAAAACCATACTAATGGTTCTGGCCACTGTCTTAAAATGACTTTTTATCCTGCAGCTGAATGACCCTACAAACCAGCACTCTAGAAGGTTTCATTTCCCTAATGTGTTAGAATTAATTTAGCTTGTTTGTTCTTTGTTATACTGGGCTTTTGATGTGAGCTCTCTTGAATTCCTCTGTTAAAGGACTAGCAGTTGAGTGCCAGCAGGAGCGATCCCAGCTGTTGAACAAGGAAATAGCTCTGCGGACACTGAGGGCTAAGCTGTACCAGCAGATCATCGAGAAACAGCTCAGTCAAGAGCAGAGTGCCAGAAAACTGCAGGTGAGAACATGTGGGTGCTGAAATTCGGAGAGGCTGTGTTGTAGATTTGTTTCTCATCTTTCAGAGCCACAGTGATGGAGCAAGTGAGTGTGAATGCCTGACCAGGTGTGCTCACAAGGGAGAATCTTGTGTTTTAAAATGGTCCAGATTTTACTTATCCCAGTTCAATGTTATTGCAGACTTCCCAAGCAATGAAAAAGAGGCATCAGCTGTAGCTGGAAAGAGAAGAGTCAAAAGACTAGGTGGACTTATCCAAAAGGGAACACTCCACATCATGTGCTGAATCCCCCTATTAAGGCCAGAGTAACACAAGTAGAGCATCAGTAAACTGTTGTTTTCCATGAAAAGTAGGATCAGAAGTTCTCAAGATGGTGTTTTAATCTATTTCTGAACCAGAGTATTTGATAAGACCATACAGAACTTTTGAAAGAAACAAGTATATACACAATCCTGCCACTACACAGGTAGCAGTTCGTTTGATACAGTTTAGGTAACCTTTTGAGAAAGAAACACCTTCCATAAGAGAGTTACCTCCAGTTATGGTGCAAAGTGAGCTTTTCTCTTGAAATGTGCTATCATTCTTTTCCCATCCTTTGAATACTTTCCCTGTTTGTGGTCCAGACTTTAAAAGTGATCACCAGGAATAAAACTACTTCAGAATTACAGGATTATTCAGAACTCCGAAGTTTCCAGCTTAGCTATTTAATCAGTAATGTCAGGTTGAATGTAAGTGCATTGTTCCTGCAGGATATTAGCCCAGTCATTGGAAGTGGTGAGCACCATTTCTCTTGTGTTAATAATTTTAGCTTGAGAGCCTTCAGAGTTGCATAAAGGACTTAGATATACATTTATATGAATACTACGGAAAATCAGGCAAAAGTAAGTTACCTTTCCTAATGTTTCAGAATTTATTCAGAAATGCCTTGTTTTAAAATAATACGTGTTGAGTGCAGATGAATTTTTCAACAGAGCCCATTGGAGACACCCATTTCTCTACGCAGTTTTCAGCATTTAATTTTCCAGTTAACAAAGTGTTTAACCACAAACGACGCTACGTTTCGGTTTCCTTCTTAAGTTTTAAGCGGCTTTCATTCCTGCACTTGGCCACTAGAGGACTACTCTTTGTAGTCTTAATGTGCTCCTCGTTCAGTACTAACGACAGCCAAACGTTAGAGGAACTGCTTTGCTGCACGTTGACTGGGCCGCTTATTAACTTTCATTCTCTCTTGTGGGAGCTACAACCCCCCCAAAAAAGCAAAACAGCCTTACATTTTTGAACTAAGGGCTCGTGTAGACCTATCTCTGGCCTTATGTGACTTCTGAGAGTTGGGTAGTTCTTCCAGCTACGGAGCTGGACCAGAAATGTACTGGGGGATACAAGAACTTGGTCTGTGATACAGAATCACACATCATTTTTTGCCCAGAGAAGCTGTGGCTGCCCTATCTCTGGCAGTGTTCAAGGCCAGGTTGGACACAGGGGCTTGGAGCAACCTGGTCTAGTGGAAGGTGTCCCTGCCCGTTGCAGGGGGTTGGAACTGGATGAGCTTTAAGGTCCTTTCCAACCCAAACTATTCTGTGATTTTATCATAATACAGTTTAGCAATGCCAAAATATTTTAAAAACTCATATGCTGTGACCACCAGGTTCATAGTTGGAATAGTCTGATCCATCAAAGTTTACTCTAGGTGTGCTGCTTGAGGGTGGTATTTGGTTCTATTTCTTTCTAAACACAATATAACAGAATTGGTTTTTACTGCTTTGCTACAGTTGGGAACAAGAGCCCAGTCAGAGAGAATTCGTACTTACAACTTCACCCAGGACAGAGTCACTGACCACAGGATTTCGTATGACGCACGCAATATTAAGGTAATGGTTGCTTATGAGAGTAAAGTGCCATAAGAAGAAATTAACTTAGTGAAAACAGTATAATCTGTATGAGGAAATCAGATAGCCAGCTGTGCTCTGTCAGAACATCCTGGATTTAGAAAGCCGAAACTTTCTTTCCTGCGTTGTCGTGGAGTGCTATTAAAGATGCCTGGCACAGGGTATAGCTCGCTGGCCTACTCGTAGCCCTCAATGAACTCCCCAAGTCCCTCAGCCAAACTGGCAAGTGACATTTGAGATTCTTGAAGCTTAGTACATCCACAAGAAAAACCTGACACCGAGGGCTTGCTTTTTGTTAAGCCAGTCTTTCCTCCTCCCAATGCTGGAGTGAAGAGAAAAACGTACGCTTGCCTCGCAGGCCAGTTAGATGAAACAGAAACTGAATGCTTTCAGTTTAAGAGTACCTGAGGTCTTATTTCTGAGTAAATCTCTACATACAGCTTGAATCTTATTTATTTATTGTTGTTTTACAGGGACACAAATATCTAATAATGCATTTTTATGTGTCAAATTTATGAAAATGGTTTGAATTTTAGGACAAAGTTTAGGGTGACCCTTCAGTATTTTGGCTTGGGTATCCAGTTCACTGTAAATGCTGCTGCATAAGCATCCATGCTTTTTGAATTGTACCCAGAGGTGTCCTGGGTAACTTCAGAGAACACAAGGCATGCTGATGTGGAATGGTTCATGTTGAATGGAGTTGGGGGGACAGATACCATGGTGGAGGAGAATGGGAAGAAGTTTCAGAATTTAGATTAGACATGAGGAAGAAACACTTCCCTGTGAGGGTGCTGAGGTGCTGGCATAGGGTGCCCAGAGAAGCTGTGGCTGCCCCATCCCTGGCAGTGTTCAAGGCCAGGTTGGACGGGGCTTAGAGCAACCTGGTCTAGTGGAAGGTGTCCCTGCCATGGCAGCGGGGTTGGAACTAGGTGAGCTTTAAGGTCCCTTCCAACCCAAACTATTCTGTGATTCTACGGTTCTGTGAGTTTCACAATCACATAAAAACGACTTTAGTTAGTTGAACTTTTCATTTACTTAGTGTTGGGAACTTGTTACTTTCTTGAGTGAAACTGGAACCGTAAACTGCCTGACAAAAGTTAGCTGGGCTCTGCTTGCAAAACAAACTAGATCTTGGCATGAGCAGCCTGTATTTGACTTGGGTTCTTCAACCCTTGATTGCTCTTGCAAGAACATTTGCATGTAAATGCATGGGTTACGAGAAAGCCTGGCAGGAAGGCACCAGCAGCTCCTTTTGTTGCTGCTGGAATCAGTGTGCTGCTCACATGCAGGCGGCTGAAGTCCTGCTGCTGTGCACCATGGCACGTTGCTTTCACACAGGGGGAGTGCAGAGGTGAGCAAATGAATGCACCAAGATAAGACTCCAGGCAAAGTGCATTCCAGGAGCTCCTTGTCTGAGTCTTGGGCGATTTGGAATTATACTGATGTACAGTCAGTAATGCTTTTGTCTGTTTTTCTTTTTTCTTATAGGAAATTCTGAATGGGAAAGAAGCACTGGATAAGCTCATCAATAGACTGCTGGAGTTTGCAGACATGGAGGCTGTCACCGAGTATCTAGAAAGTTTGCAGGCTGCGGAAGAGGGAGGCTGCTGAAGGCCTTGCATGGAGATGAAGCAGAAATGTTGTGATCAGTAGTAAAATAGATGAGTTTGTTAAATGACAGCTTGATTGAAATCTCTGCCTCTGTTTTTCAGGGTGTGATACTACTCTTTTTCATACTTAGGTGCAAATGGGCTGAATTCATTTCAGCAGCCCTTGCAGAAAAGAACAGGCTCCGAGTACGGTGTGTGCATACCTTTTGTCTCAGCAGCATGGCTCTGTTAAGCTGGTCCTTCTGTTGGCCATATTGCAGCTGGGAAGACACAGAATCATGGTGATGGAGCAGAAGAAATACACATAGTGCACGTTTTGGAGGTGGGAGGTGTTCCTCGCCGGGTGTCAGCTCCCCACACAGTCTAGAATCTGGCCTCGTGAATGTGACTTTGAATGGGTGAGCTTCCTAAATGTAGTCCCTTCAAAATAACTCTGTGTTATGATGCTCTATTTTTTAGAGTGAATATACAACAGCAAAGGCAGCAACCTTGAGGAGGGGCCCAGAACCTTAAGAGAGAAGCCTGTCAGCTTGCTTCCAGCCACTCTTGGGTCAGCTTAGGGTGGGTCTGGACCACGTGCTGCAGTGTTGTGTGTAAGTAGGTGTTCTAGTTTCCAACTGAGTTGATGAGACTCCAGAAGGAGTTCAGCCATGATAACAGGCAGCTCCCTGCTTCTTGGCAGAGAAGACGAGTTCACAGTGTAACATGTTTTAGCAAATGGGGTAGCTCTGCAGTTCAGTTTCTGCCTTGATGGCTTTGGGAATGTGTGCCTGTCCTGATCCAGTCGCTTACAGAGCATTCGGACGCAGCGGTTCAAGAATCCTGATGTGTTTAATGTCATACAAACCCACACGAGTGCTCTGCTAAGCTGAGCTGGCTTGCTACAACAGTGTTTGGTTTTTATCCTACTCTTCCCAGGTTATGCTATAAAGCTGATCCTCTGTACAATATTGCATGTGAAGAATCAGTTCATTAGGATTTAAATTACTCATCGTGGCTGATTTATATTTGCACATCTGTTTTGTGATCGCAAATGATACAGGACTGAGAAAATGCCAGTTACTTTAAGGAGAGTAATCATTTCAACACTGAGTTTATCTAAATAGTGTGTTTTTTACTAAGGTATATGTAACAAGCAACAGTTTTAACTTTATTCGGCTATATTAAGAAAGATGGAACTTGAACCAGGAAGCAACTAGGAAAACTATACTTGGTTTCTCAATTCTGGAATTATTCTTCAGTTCTTTGGCATGTTTGCACATTCTTATCAGCAAGTTTTGTCTGGCAATTTTTGACTTGCTCCCAGCACTTCAATTACAAAAGCTTTTGGGTTTGCTTGGGCTTTTTTCAGTTTATAGCCCTGTAAGTCAATCAGGAACCATCGCCAGGCCATTGAGAGTCATTGGGACACTTGAACTTTGACTTCTTGCAGTAAGCAGTTCAGAAAAAACCCTGCAGAAAGAGCTGCAGCTCAGCTTCTACTCAAGGCAGTAAACAAAACGCTGTGAACTAGTTCATGTGCAATCCCCCCCTTTTAAAAGTGCAGATCTTTCTTTAACTCTCAGGGCATTGCTCATCAACCTTAAGGCTAGCAAGTACGAAGACTACTGAATGACAATCTGTTACCATCAGACAGTTTATCCATTCAGCTACATCCGGAATGTTGCTACAACAAACCTCACCTGAACTCGGAGAAGAAGTGTAAAATTAACCGTTTTAACCCTTGTCATTTGTTACTTATAATTGATGCACAGAACAAATCCATTTCCAGTAACTGCTGAATGTGCTGCTGGAAAGCACCAGACACTTATATGGGTGACCACAAAATAGAAGTATTTATTTTTTAAGAAGCATTCCCACATTTCCATCCCTGTTTTGGTTTATCTTGACCCCAGGCCCCATTTTTAACAGAATAGACACCCATAAATCTCCTGGCTTGTCCTAACCCCCCTGAACAGATGAACAACAGTAACACACATGGTTCAAATGAAAGCTTTATTCAGGGTTTTCATATAAACTCCACTTCAAGAGCTTGCAATATTTTGTAATTGCAACTGAGAAGGTGCTAAATAGAAACCCGCTGTTTAACATTGCAGAGGGTACCTATAAACTAAACCACTCGCTTCTCATTCACCCGCTGCTCTGCACTGCCCCCTCTGTAATGAAGCCATTAACATCCACTCTCTTCAGCCCCGGCCTGTGTAATGCTTTCTGCTGGTTTTTAACATGGGCTGTGTTTACTTACACAGGTAAAGTCAAACCTGTGTTTGCTGATGCTGTCCGAGAACCCTCCTGGGCAGGTTCAGCCCTTTTCAGATTATTATTTGCAATGCTTTTTGCTCTGTAAAGAAACTTTCTATTCAAGCTATATCCTAAAACATTTCACAAAGCTCAATCTGTTTGTCACACAAACGCTTCACACAATTTCTAAGTTAAATAATTCGGCAGGTAGAAGGTAAAGGGGACTTAAGAGGTAGATACAAGAGAGACTGAAGAGATAACAGCTGACAAAGCAGAACCAAAGGGTTGCTGCAGAAGGTACAGCTTTTGTACTAGCCAGTACAAGGATTTAAAACCCCACAGGAGGAATGGAATCTGTCTCAGGAAGACAGATCAACGAGGAAATGAGAAGACCACATGGGGCTGAAACAGCTTGTGGCTGTTTGAGAGTAGATAAGGTTGTACCTCCCCAGGGCACAATGCAAACAGGCGGCAGAAGCTGGGATGGGGAGACACGGTGGTCTGTGTAAAACAGCGAGATGCTTCCCCAAATCCAAGTAGAGCAAGGGATAAGGGGAAGGGGGATGCTGGAGACACAGCACAGCGGTGATGTGGAGGCTTGCATAGCTGAGAATACTGGAGGAAGACTGACTGAGGAACATGGCAATAATATAGACAAGTACTAAAAAGGGGAGGCACAACTCAAAAAGCACATCAAGGAAACCAAGCAGCATGAAAGTTTTTTACTCCCTTTCTGAGATGTCGACATTTGCACTGAAATAACATATTTTTCATGGGAAAAAGAAGGTAAAAAAAAAAAGGACAAATCCTTTTATACATACACAGGTGAATTTAACTCGGATCCATGTCATGACCAGCCCTCACACTTTCTTAATCTGAACACTGGGACTGGATGATGCCACAGCACACATTTTGTCTATGACAGTTGAACAAAAAGCAAACTTTATCCTATTGGGAAAGTCTGGATTTCAATCTACAAATTTCTAGCCTAAAGAGGAACAAGGATTACCCTATAACCTGGGTCAAATGGAGCAGGTCTCTGCACAACTCCTGGTATAAGAAATGCCCATCAAATAATTTTTAGTACATGCAGTATGTTTGCTTCTAAAACCATCACCAGCTTTAGGCAGACCCTACTATAAAAACTGCAAAGCTGTCTTCAGACAGACAAGACAGAGGAATGAGGCAAGGAAGGAAAAATACAGAATTGACTTGCTCAAACCCACACAAACGAAGCCATTGTCAAGACACTGCAGTGACTCCCCCTTTCTGTCAGACTCTCCTTGTATTGCTACCAATGTCCACAGCAGCCTACAAAACAAGGAGCTTGCAATAAAAGCAGGCGAGCAGCTAAAAACATGCTGCATGACAGAAAATGGGTTAGTCAGGAAACAAAACACTCATTCTCAAACGGTAAAAGGAACATTCCTTTGTCGAAAGCCAGTGCAGCCAAGGAAGGATTAGCAGATGAGGAGCATTACAGTGGTAATAACCTACAGGATTCCTACGGCAAATTCCAAAGGCAGAAGATTTTGCAGGGAGATAGCACAGCAGGGAGAGGGATCTGCACAGAACCCATGTCCTGGAAAAGCAGTGTCTGCGTTAGATCTTACACAAGACAGTATTTCGGTATCAAAAATACTTGGTTTAGATACACAATAAGGAAACTGAGTGACAGCATGTGCAAAATTAAACACTGGTTTTGGATAGATCCCATTTGATTCAACTGGCCTTTATTATAATTTAAGGACAAAGAGTGAACTAGGCTTTCCTCAAACTGACTCGGAGGCAGCAGGGAGCGGAGTGCTCTATTTCTTTGTGAAACACAGGCTTTAGAAGTCCCACCAGCAAAAGCAAGCGTATGGTATTTAAACCAACTTTACTATCAGTGAACAAAGAAAACATTTAGTATCTTCCTTACCAATGCTTTGGTTTGTCTGTTTAACACTGTGCTTGACAAAGACCTTTGGCTCACATTGCAACTAGCAGCAGCTCCTCAGGGAAACAAGTTTGGAACACTTACTTTCAGATGGTTTTAAACATCTGCTTGAGCAGCTTAGTTACAGGTATCTTAAATCACTGCCTACGACCACTTGAATGTGATACACTTTTTAAGGAAAGATGTTAATAGTTTGGGAACCTCGCTATAGGAGAAAAGATGTCCTCCTCAGAGGACATTAAAAGTGGAGCCTACAAACAGAACTCCTATACTACTGTGCCAATGAAATAATTTTACAGAGCTCCTACAGAAATGTATATACTTTAGGCTTGGAGTAACATCAGCAGATGAGTACAGCAGCACAAAATGAATTTGTAAGGAAAAAAATGATTGTGCTTGGAAGGAAAGTGGGATCAGCTGTTAACTTGGCAGCTGGCAATGGCAGAGGAGCAGAAAGAGCTGGTTGTCCTGGAAAATCACAGGGTGCCCAGGCCGGCAGCACGATGCAGTCATGTGAAAGGCAGACGTGGTTCAGGGCCACATGTATCAAGAGTCGCCTCCAGTAGGACAAGGAAGTATTAGTGACATCACACGTGGCCTTAATCTTCCTTGCACACCGAGTCCAGGCAAACTCGGGCTGGAATGGATGAGGAGAAGTGGTGGTGGTGGAGCACCACACAAGGATGTGTTTTGTGATGCTGAAAAGACACGATGGATTCAAGAGGAGGAAAAACTAGTTAGCTGAAGGACAGTACTAGTGCAAATTGGGAGGAAGTGCACGTAAACTGGTTACAAACACATGGAGGCTTCAAGTTAGAGCAGGCTCCAAGCTGCTGCAGTAGTGGTCAGACATGAACCAAACCTGGAGAATGTGCTTTTTAAAGAAACCCGACAACCCCTCCTTGGCAGAAAGACACTTCTGCTCTAGCCTGGCATGTGAGGTCTTTCATGTCGAGTACTCACTGTACGTTCCCGCATGTATGCAAGAAGGTATGAGAGCATCCAGCACACATCCAGCATCTCTCAATGACAATCCAGGGCTGGGCATTAAAGGAAACTTCCAAATTTCTCAAAACTAACGTCAGAAGAAATACAACAAGCCAGAGAAACACGTGGGATTAAAGTCAGGGAACGGGAAAAAAAGACCTTGGCATCCTTTGTAAAACATGATAAACCAGATTCCCTGTCTCACAGTCCATTCTCAGCTGATTGATAGGATGGATTAACAGTTGTTTTCTCTGGGAAGTTCAGGCTCAGCAGTTACCAACTCCATTTTGCTGTAGCTGGACTCTGACAACTGTTTTAACTGCACCCACTGGTTCTGGCTGTGACTCTCCTGAACAAAACATGACAAACTTTAGGAACAGAGACATATTTTTAGTGGGTTCACGATTTGAACGTTTACTGTCCACTGTTTGACACCCAGGGAAACAATGAGAGGAGGTGTATCCTTACACAATGAATCCTGATGCTGCTAAATGCAGAGCAATCCCACCTAGTGAAGAAAATGAACCTACAGGCCTTAAGAAAATGTCCAAGCCATCTTGGACAGTTCAGCCATCAGCTCTACTTATCCATCTTCTGTTTTCTCTCCTATGGTACTAAGGATGATGAAACCTCAATATACTTAGCCCCTCTCAGCTTAGTCAGCACCGCAACTATTCAGTACACTCCTCTTATCAACAAAGACAAAACCTATCAACCTCTACAAGGGTGCTGGCATACATGCTGTAGCAGGGCCACGTCTCTGGAATGTTTTGTCACGAAAGGGACATTTTGTCATGTCAGGAAAAGAGATCAAAAAGAAAGTAAGACCAGAAAAAGAAAACTTGATGTGTGAAAAGAAGGAAAAGCTCAAGTACAGACAACAATAAAGCAAAATAGAACAGGAAGACACCACAGAAATACCTACTCCAACAGGCAGGGGTGGCTCTGGGGCTCTTACTAAAAGTTAAGATTCATCCTGTTTAAACCTTCTCCAGAGGTTTAACATATTTCTTGTGCATGTACACAAATGATTTTCCAAATGTCACTGGGAATGAGTGGCACTGATGTGACTAACTCCTCTAAAAACAGCTTTCATCAAAGGAGCTGTGTGGAGTGTTGGCAGTCTCACCACCTACTCTTCTGCAAGCGATTAGCCAAAGGTTAGTAAGCACAGTATTTTTACTCATTAGTTGGGAAACTACTCCACATAATCAGTCTTGGGGGATGATTTTACTCTATAATACATGTTATTGATCCAGTTCCTCTGTGAAAACAAAAGGTCTGCATCCTTTTTGCCAGATGAAGGATGACTACGTTCTCTCAGAAAAGGAGTAAAAAACCTTATGCAACGTATTTAAAACAGCATACACAGAGCAAACTGAACTTAGACTGCATGGATAAAATAGATGTATTTACAATATTGCATAAGTAATAGAACAGACACTTCCATTCCAAAACCAATCGCATCAAAACAGAATTTAAAAATATTACAACTCACATGTTTTAATCCCTATAAATCCTTAATTTCTATCCAACATCTTTATAAAAGCCTGTTTAAAATATTAAAACTTTTGATTCACTCTCGCTTCACCAGAATGGAGTATTGTTTGTGAAGTGTTACTGATCACTCAGTCTCTGTCTTAGGTTCCTAGATTTTCCATTTTCAAATTTCCTCTTTTTAAATGTTGGCACCCCTTCTGTCAGCTCGCCAAGGGAGGTGACTGTCTTCTCTTTAAATATCACTGTCGCATCGTCTGGAACCTCTGCCACTGGGGGTGGCAGACTGTCACTCTCTGTACTAGGAAGCTCCAGGTCCACTTTTTCACTGGGAGAAGAGAGGAAAACATAGAAGGATTAATCTGCATGGAAAAACCAGCATGGTGTACTGCAGACAGCAACATCCGTATTTGATTGTCAAAGCAGCTTTGAGCTAGATGCAGTCTTCTAGCCAAGATCATCGTCATGACAGGCATCAAGGAAAAAACAAGCTCTTTTCTCCTTCTGTGTGGGCCGCCCTGAGAAGTAAAAAACTAAGACCTTATTGTATACAGAGCTTATAGCATGGCCCAAGCACTCATCATGTAAATAGTCCTGCAAACGACAACAGCGCTGCATGTGTGTCAGTTTAAAAGACAGTAGTCAGTGAGCAATTAGCAATGGTTCACTGCCAAAATGCTACGGAGTTGTTTTCCACAAGTGTCCATCCCCGAGGGTCTGTATGACAGAACCAAGAACAGGCTTACCAAACCAGCCAGTGACCCCAGGTTGGAAGGAACAGCTTTGGAGAACGGGATCACAGCTAATTCTGATCCGAACAAATCAAAGACACCGTCTAAAAATGACCAGTCAGTTTTAAGAGGTCAACAGCAAAGCACTGTGTTCTACAAGAATAACCTGTGGCACAAGCATATGATGGAGAACAACCCAACAGTTGGCAGCAAACGATCTTAATCACAAGTCCATTGGGAATCATACCAGCATAACGCTGCTGCAAAGAGATACACATTGTATTCCTGGCCAATCCATACAAGAAATCCTTCAGTACTACCAAGCGTGTGTCTGATGTTGGCTCCTGTACTATGCCTGGTTTCAGGTCCTGTGCTTCAAGGAAGACACGGATCAGCTCAAGCACCCGAATGGAGCCACGACAATGACAGCAAGTCAAGAAAACATGACTGCTGCAGTATCCCGAAAAGACAAACCTCCTGGAAGTGGTTGCCATTGTGCCTAATCTCAACTTAAATAACGCACTGCATTTCATCGTCTCCACACGTGTGCGTATCTCAAGCCTCTGTGTTCACCTACAGACTGACATATAAGGTTCAGTAGCTGAAAGCACTTTTTATAGGACAGTGCTTTCCAAAAACTGAAAGAATTTATCAGCTCTGGAGTCAAGAAGCAGTTAGCTGGTCCAACACAGAAGGGGTTATGTGAACATTACAATCTCCAAGGAAGCAGATCAGTGCTGAATTTAGTTCCAACACTGTCAAAACTGTCTGCTGAATAATTTACAACTAAAACGCTGGAGAATGGGGTGAGTATGAGGGAAAGGACTGTTTTTGTTCTCCAAAACTTAGTTTCTTCAGACTCCTAGAGGGCCCCACAACAAGAAGCTGGCTGTAAAAGACAGCATGCTTCACAAAAATAATGATCCATCCCAGGCACTATGCAGTAAAACCAAACCAAACCAAACCTCCTGATCATGAAAACATCTGCAGCACATCAGCTGGACATGGAAGAGAGGGAAACAGCTTCCAGATTTAAAATGGCATAACTAGATTACTCGTTTTGTCTTTCATCTCCCAAGTTAAGCCATTACAGAAAGTGTCTCCCACCACATTGTAAGAGCCTCCAGGACTTACTCGCAGTGACAGCAGTGAAGGTTGTAGTGGATTTTGTTTTGGTTTTGCTTAACTCCGTTTTGAAATGAGGCAAATTAGGGAATGAGAAACAGTTGAACCAGCACTCTTACTGCAATACTGGGTGAAAATTTGAAGTGTCTTTTCAACCATGTCCTTCAAGTGAGAAGCTGGAGTTAGCACAACACCACAAAGTGAGACAGAATTCACTGCTTGTGGAAGTAATTCAGCCAAACACACCAGGCGTAGGTAGAAATTGCCTGGAGCCTGACAAAAAGCATACTCCTTCTTGTCAGCCACTCCTGATCCCACAGGGAAGGAATTCAAAGCAATGCTAACCCAGTATGATCAAGATAAGGTTGCTGGTGGTCCTAAAAAACCAACATACATCTTGAACTCTGGCCAGAGTTAGCCCATCTAATTACTCATCAGAAAGAAACAGAGTTTAGCCTGGAAGCTGGAGGCCCTGTGAAAGCTGCTTACGCTTTTCCAAGGCTGGAAGCAGTTGAAGAAAGAGTCACAAGAGCTCCTGAGGCAGCTGAGCCAGATTGTTTAAGGAGACACTATTAAGGAACATCAGCTTAGAGTAACTACATTTAAATAGTTGATATTCAGCCTTTAAGAGAGATTATGGATGACAATGATCCTTTAAATCACTTCAACTTAGAGCGTAATCATGGTGAACTTCTACGCTAAACCAACACACCACCAGTATCTGCCATGGAGTGCTATTACTTCAAATAATTCCTGCGGAAAGAATTGCATTTGGGCTACATTTCCAACCCCAGCAGTGTTAATTCTGCCAGACTTCAGAAGGAAAAGCTTCAGTTCTTGAAAACAAGTATTCTGGAAACAAATACCATGAAAATAACTATGATAAACATCTCCTCACCTTGGTTCTTCCTCCTCTTCTTCTTTCTCTTGAATTGCTTTCCATTTTCCATAAGGGTTGGTCTTGCTGGATGTGTCACCAGAGGCTTCTTGGGAAGGGGATGAACTCTCCTCTTTATCAGCAGTTTCTTCTGACTTAACTTCTCGCCATTTCCCATAAGGACTTAACTTTTTAGCTCTGGGAGACTTTTTCCCTTCCTCTGATTCTTCACCATTATCTCGTTTCCTCTAGAGAGGAAAAAACCCACCTTAAGCAAAAATGCCTAAATAAAAACACAATGTAGCTTTATTTTACATCTTTGATTTACCATTACCTACTATTCATACTTTTCAACCAAAAGTAACTTGAAATGATAAACTCATACTGTCATACAGCTTACTTGAAAACAAAGCTTAGCATATCCAAATAAAAAATAAGAAGCAAAAATTCACATGCAGCTTTCTGTGCCTGGAGATAAACACATTTCACAGCTAATACCTGGTAGTAGTTTATAATGATGCAGGGATACAAGAATACATATATTAGAATTAACACCTGTCTGTGAACACATTTTATGTTTAAACTGTCCGAGAAACAGTTACAGAAAAACCATCTGGCCCAACCAGAGCCATAATCACACCCATTATCGTAAGTTTTAAACCTGAAGACATATATCAATATAATCGACACAGATTTTGTAGTATGTGCTACCAAAGTTTTTCTTAATTAATATGGAAATTACACCCGTGTGATTTGCAGTCAAAAGCTCTCCCTGAAGGTCTCTGGGCAGTCACATTTACCAATGGAGGTTTGAAGTCATCCTCACACTGCAATCCAAACCACTCTGTGGATTATTTCAGCGAGATGACAGTGACCTTTCTCAGACAACATCACATTTCTTGCAGACTTCAAGCTGCTTCAGGTGGGCTGAAGAGGAAGATCATGCTTTCTATTCTGGAACAGTGCCACTAATGGGCCAAATGATTGAATAAAGATTCATTTGACTTCAAACAAGCACAAACTTCTACTGTCAGTCATATGGTTTAACCTTATTACAATGAGTACATCCTACCACGACACATAAATCATCTTATACTAGAAAATGAATACTGTGTGTAAAACAAATCTGAAGAGAAAACTTACCTTGAAATTTGTTTCTGAACTCTGTGCTTCATTCTCACTGTCTTCTGAGTCTGAATCAGACGTTTTGGAACCTGTTTGACTCTTCCCAGTTGAAGATGAAACAAAACCACTTGGTTTCTCCCATGTGGATACTGTGAAGATATGTGAACAATCACATTACTTATGTTTCTAATTCTGATCTGACACTACCTTTTAGAAGCAGTGCTGCCTTATGCAAAAATACAGCAAATAATTTAGCACAAGGCTTTTGCCTTTGTTCGATATGCTTGTTTTAATAAACATAAGCAGAAAGATAATGTTTCACTTCCCAGCAGAGATACACTCATGATAGCTGAGTTCAGTGTTGATAAAGCTTGTTTTAATTAGTGCCTAAGAAAAACAACATAAATGGTGAACTGTGGTTTACAAGACTGTGATCTCTCTCATCCTTTTACAGGATGAATTGCCCTCTAGAGGTGCTTACTTGATTTGAGTTGTCCATTGATTACAAAGACAGGATAAGGTAAAGAAAACTGTAACTGCAAGCCCCAGCTCTCCATGCAGACAAACCCCTTCTCTGTGCTACCTGGCTCTGCAATGCTAGGTCAGTCTCCAATTGAAGAGCTACCAAGTATATACAAACATCCATCTGAACAGACATGGAAGTCTGGCAGTGTTCAAGGCCAGGCTGGATGGAGTCTTGGGTGACATGATGTAGTGTGAGGCATCCCTGCCCATGGCAGGGGGTTGGAACTAGATGATCTTAAGGTCCTTTCCAACCCAGCTATTCTACGATCCTATGATTCTATGTACAGGATATGACCTCATTTTCAACTTCGTAGTTGGAATTTGCTGGTACTATATTGGCAAATAGACTGAGAGGAAGTATTTATATAAAGGTTGAACCAATGGTCTTAAAAACAGTTTTAGTAATAATAAGGCAAACCCAACTTTTGATCTATAATTTTATATAAGCTTTCAAATTTAATAAAACCACTACTCTCCAGTTACTTTATCTCTTTCCAAAGAAATCCCTAACTGAAAACAACACTTGACGTGTATCTTCAGGAAGTAAAGGTGTAAGAAACTGGTAATGAATGACTTTACATGACCAGAACAGTCTCTTATGGGCACTGCTGTCACTTCAAAATCTCACAAGACAAAATTTTACCAAATACGATGATTATAAAGACATTCTTCATGAGTTTCATGTGTCTGTGAAGAACTTGAAAAACCAACACAGCCAAAGGCATAAAATGTCTCTGAGCTTAGAAGGCAATGTTCAAAAATAACCAGCATCTCCTTTGCCTTTCAAAAGAAGAAATCACAAATCATTTGGGCAGGGGAGTGGCACATTGGAAAACTGAAAGTTTTGGGGGTTTTATTCTTCTCTTCTTGGCATCCTTAGGAATGCCACTTCATACCCAACAGCAGAAGGAAAACTCATAGCCAGCATGAAACCACTTGCTCTCCAGAGAGGCATCACTGACCTTAACATGATTCCAATGGATTTAGAAAACAGATGCCTGTTCTGAGGGAGTTACCACAAAGTTCCTCATGTAGGGGAAT
>NW_009933334.1:23887-24899 GCF_000696875.1 Nestor notabilis
TAGGTAGCAACATGCTGGGCTCTCTTATCAATGCTGTGTCAGCAAGAGGGAAAGTTTAAGGAGATTCTTATACAGTCCTACATACCTGTCAAAACAAAATCCTGCCCCTTTCTGGTTTCCAAACTATAATTTCAATATATACGTATAGAAAAGAAGAACACACAGTTCAGAGTTACAAGTTGAATGCCTAAAAAATCCTATGAAGCACAAATGTGTACACACTGACAATACAGCTATAAAGCCAGCACTGACCTAAGCAACAGGTATATTTCACCTAAGGTAGCAGCTTAAAAAATTCAGGACTTTCTAATGGACTTAAAATGCAGTTATTTGCAAAACAAAATGCTTCTCTGAAAACCCTCTCTCCTGAAACAGAGCTTAACTGGAAAACAATCACCCCTTACCTCCTGTTTGTGTGTTGTAATAGTAAGTATGACCATCTTCAGTGACACCTTCTACCCACTCTGCTGTCTAAGGAAAAGATACAGGAGAAATTAAAACAAGTTTCAAGGACTGGCCAAAGCATCACTTACAAGACTACTCAACCCTTGAGTATTTTTTGTTTGTGGTAATTTTCCTGTTTTAAAGCTTGACCCCCTGAAGCTGTTAGGAAGTATTCCCTTTGACTCAAATGAGAGTGAATTGTTTAACTAAAAATACTGCAAATGCACACACACAATTTTTTTCAAGCAGTGGACAATTAGTATGAGACAATATAGTAGATGTTGCCATACACTTCAAATTATCATACAGGCCATGATTTTACATGGGGTTTATTTTCCAAAGTGTTCACCCCTGGGGTTGTAATTTCCTGTTTGTGTCATTCTCTTCAGTGGAGGTTGACGAGAAGTTTCTCTGGAAGATGCAAGGTTTTGTGAGGGCTAAAGAAAACCAATACCAATAAGTACTATCACCAACTAAACATAAACATAGAAATGAAAAAACATTCTAAAATTTATCCCAGAATAGATCTTCACCAAAAATAACTGAAGAATCAAACTTTGCAGGAATG
>NW_009933334.1:24930-37489 GCF_000696875.1 Nestor notabilis
TTACTTCTTCAGTAAAGTACCACTTTTCTCTACTGATTAACAAATCCATGTGAAATGTGGCAGAAGTTGCTGGTGTTTGTGGATGTGTAATTAAAATGCAGAATCAGCCACAGCTACATAATCAGTCCTTACCCATGATTTAACATCCTCCTTAGGAGCCTGATCTTCATCAACACTTGCACATACAACTACTTTACTGCTCTTCAAGTACAAACTTATTGCCCGCTCCCCTGTATTAGGCAGAACATCCATGCAGCTTCACCATACATTATCTTTGCATTAATAAATGTCTATGTATGGGTATACACACACATAGACATATAGATAGGCTTTGGCACACACAGACCTATACATTTGCTTAATACTCTATTAAAAACTTAGTTAGTTTTTTTAAAACACAGAACAAAATCAGGAGTTAAAGTTCTTGCATCTGCTCTGTAAACAAGGAAAATTGTACCAGTAGGTTCAGAGCAGATGAAGGCAAGAGAGCCTTCAGTGAGCAAGTTTCCTCAAGGTTTTGCTCTCACGAGTGTCAGTGTGCTAGTTTCACCAAAAGAAGCAAAAGGAGAATTTATTTTCTGTAAGTAGAAAGAGGACAAAAAGACAGTCTTAAGTACAACCTATCCTTTTTGTTAGTTAGATCCTGAGCATCTCAGCAGATATTTGACTCTAGATACACTGAGTATCCTACTATATAAATGCTAATTGTAGAGTCAACTAGGTTACAAAAGACCTTTAAGATCAAGTCCAATCATTACCCCAGCACTGCCAAGTCCCCCACTAAACCATGTCACTAAGGGCCTCATCTACACAGTTTGTGAGCACTCCCAGGGATTGTGATTCCACCACTGCCCTGGGCAGCCTGTTCCAATGCCTGAGCACCCTCTCCGTGAAGAAAGTTTTCCTAGTATCCAATCTGAACCTCCCCTGGTGCAGCTCGAAGCTGCTACCTCTTGTCCTGCCACTTGTTACCTGGGAACAAAAGCTAACAAACATGATGTCAATCTAACTGAAGCTACAGATGGTCTTCAACATGCCTCTTTATTATTCTGCTCTCTCCATCTCTTATGATGCCTGAGCAGCAAGCTAATGTGCTGTAAAACAGGGAGGGCCTGTGAATGTACAATTGCAAGCATGCCCTTTAATTTCTGGGCAGTGAGTCCTTGTTAGAGATCTGGAATGTTCCCAGTATCTTTAGCTCAGACTAAATAAGGAGCTATCAAATGGTTGTTTTTAGCAATAGCAAAAATAACTCAAGACTCCACAAAGTCACCGAGCAGGGTGAGGGAGGAATGACAAAATACAGCCATGTGGCATTAGAGAGATATCTGAGGCTGAAGGTGTGTGTTCATGATAAAACTGAGATGAGCTAACTTCAAATTGCTGCCAGGAAGGGAGCCCCTCCTCTCCTTGAGAGGGCATTTCTCTGATTACCCCCAGAGCTGATGGCAAGGAAATAAACCTACAGAGCACTAACCTAAACTCTGACGTCTTCACTCCCTGAACTAGTTCACTGTCAGGGCAAACATGCACCAAAGACCACACAAGATTAGTCACAAGACCACCTCTTTCAGTGGAAGGCTACATTAAGACTGGCTTATAAATATTGCAAAGCTATACCCTGACTGAAAAGATAAAGACTTCACATATACTTCATGAATTGATTCAATTGCCTAAAAATAACCGCAATTATAACCATTTTCTCCTCTAAGTCAACCACTACCAAGTACAGGCTGCATTCTGAGATGTACAGAATGGGAAGCAGTCTCAAAAAGCCAGGCTTTTTCGATCTCTAAGATAAAATCCAACATTAGCAAACAAAACTGACTTTAAATCAAATTATACTTATGAGACTTGTCTTGAAAATGGGGAAATGGAACATCACTTCACATGAGTGTTGTAGAAATCCTATTTTTAATGTTCTGAAGTACAAAAATTCTGGAGTGATGAGTATCAGGAGAAAGCCCATTAATAACAGGAAGAAATCATGGAATGGCTTGGGTTGGAGGGGACCTTAAAGATCATGTAGTTCCAACCCCCCTGCCATGGGCATGGGACACTTTCTTTCTGTCCTTGCTCTGTTCTGCAAGTGTTCCCATGCCTCAAATAAGGAAAATAAAGTAATGTGCTAAAAGGTTCCTTGCACATAGCTTCCATGACCACGGACTATCTGACGGTGCAAAAACACAACCACCAATATAATTTCTCTTCCTTTGATAAACAAATTAGCCAAAAAAATGGTATATTAGAATTTCAGTTTCCATCAAGTATATCACAAAACATTCTATATATTCAGTTTTTCTTTTCCTAAGTTTTTGAAGAGGAAACAATTTATCTTCTGCAATCAGAAGACTTGCAAATTGCTTAACTTGTTTCCGAAAAGTATTTACAAGGACAAAGAAAAGCGTGAGTAGGGGTATTTGATTACCGTTTTTGAGTTTTGAGAGTTGCCTTGGAATCCTTTAGGTTTCTCCCACTGTGATTCTTAAAAAAAAAACAAAAACATGTTTCACCCATCATTCAATCCTGTTTATGTTTAATAATCTTTAGGAAAAAAAGATCTAAAGGATACGATACGACACTGACGTGTGCACATGTGGCAAACAAGTAATATAGCAAACAAAGAAGTAAAAACCTCATTGGAATATAAATCACCCTCGATCAAACTATGGTATGAACAACAAACAGAAGTATCACAACTAAAGTCGACTTTCCTGGGACTAACCACCTTCCAGACTCTGTTAAACTATGGCTGAAACACACATTAATCCTGGAATTTTGATACAACCGAGAGTTGTTTTTTTGTTTGCTGGGGTCTTTCTGTTTTGTTTGGTTTTGGTTTTTTAATAAGAAACTAAACACACAAGATTTTTACCTTTTGACAATTATCTTGTATGAGGAAAGACTATGGTAAAAACTCATGTCGATCCTTAAATTTATAGAAACAGTTTCTCATTAATCATTAAAGAGGGTTGCTCTTATGATCTAAAGTAGATCAGAACACATTGCTCCACAACAGAAGTCAGTTAGATAAATCCTACAAATGTGGAAAGAAACAATCAGACAGCAACCCATAACTGCTCTCATTTACTTGGGCACAGTGAATTTATTTCATACTCCTGATCAGAACTCTCCTTTAGGAAGAACACAGCTATCTTTTGTATACTTAACTTCCGAAAGGCTAAACACTTCCAGATACTGTGGAATTACTGCATTCTTCCATTATTAACAAATAGCAAAACCAGTCTGAAGTTCTGGATGCTAATGTCTTGAATGTTAAATATCAAAACTCCATCTGATTGTTCACATTTTAATAACCAGCTTACTACAGAAAGAGCAGAAGAGTAAAGAAATGCAGGTAGTCTTTTCTCATTTATATCCAACAGCTATAGCTGCCTTTGCTCCTCACTAGTTTTTACCTCCTGTTTTGGTGTTGTAGTAGTATGTATAGCCTTCAGGAGATAATCCTTGCACCCATTCCTTCGTTTCAGTTTTTGGTGGCACTGAGGTGTCTGGAGATGACTTTTTTTTCTTTTCTTTCTTTTCTTTCTTTTCCTTCTTCTCTTTCTTTTCTTTCTTTCCTTTAGTTTCCACTGTGTTACTCTGCATTTTACTCTGTGTCGAACTGGGACCTACATCATCTTAAAGAAAATAATACTCCCTTTTTAAAAAAGAGTAATAATATGAGCTTAAATATTAGTCACTCTTGAGCAACAGCAAATAGGACGTTTTCTTCTTAAGAGTTATTTTCACTCATTAGCATTACACTCATAGCAGGTAAACTTAAAGATTCTATTCAAAGACTCTTGCATTGTAGCAATATTAGAGCGTTGTAAGAAAGTCCAAGTATCAAAAGATGAGTAACATAAAGAGAACAACCGTAAGGACCAATGAGCTCTAACTAAACAAGAACAAAAACGAAACTAAGAGTCATGAAAAAGATAGTTCTACAGGAGCTTAAAACTACAAACTTTTTTTAAAAGGATAATAAGTTGTCACATGGACAGAACAAAGGTACTTGCTGAACTGCAAGCTAAGTAGGAGATTCTCACCTCCACTGTTAGACACCAGTGGGAACTCAACCTCTCCTACTCAATAGGAACTTTTGCCTCCAACTGGCTGTCGTGGTTTAAGCCCAGCCGGCAACTTGGAACCACCCAGCCGCTCGCTCACTCCCCCCCCTTTTCCTTCCTCCCCCCGCTCCCGGAGGGATGGGGAGGAGAATCGAAGGAATGTAACTCCCACGAGTTGAGATAACAGCTCTCCAGTAACTAAGGTATAATACAAACCACTACTGCTACCAATAATAATGATAAGAGGAATAACAAGGGAAAAGGACACAACCGCTCACCACCCGCCGACCGATACCCAGCCCGACCCGAGCAGCGATCTGGCCTTCCGGGTAACTCCCCCCAGTTTCTATACTGGGCATGACGTGCTGTGGTATGGAATACCCCTTTGGCCAGTTTGGGTCAGGTGTCCTGCCTCTGCTTCCTCCTGGCTTCCCCTCCTCTCTGGCAAAGCATGAGACTGAGAAAGTCCTTGGTCAGAGTAAACATTACTGAGCAACAACTAAAAACATCGGTGTTATCAGCGTTGTTCCCAGACTGAAAGTCAAAAACACAGCACTGCACCAGCTACTAGGAAGGAGACAAAATGACTGCTGTAGCTGAACCCAGGACACTGGCAAAAGTGACACATGAAATTAAGCACAGGAAGCTGCACTGCTGATTGAAAGCACCAACTACAGCCTATTTTATGTTATCACACTGTTCAATTTTTCTACTCCAAATTGGACTGGTCCATGGGCCAGAGGACACTGTAGCTAAAAGCACTCTGTACTATAACTTCTGCTACAGGCAATCTGCAGGATCCCCCTTTTTTCTTTCTTTTTAATGGAGTCCCTCTCTCATGCTCCTAAAAACTAATTTAAGAAAAAAACTTTTCCTATTCAATATTCTTCCACTTCTGTCTTTAATCTTTTGGCAGCTATATGAACTACCTGGCTTAATTCCAAGCCTTTTCATATCCTCTTGATAGGCTTTCATTGCAGCCTCCTCCATTGCTGCAAATTCTTTTGACATGTTTTCTTCTTCTTTTGCTTTTTCCAAACTTTTCTTTTTAATCTAAAACAAACAAACACACACACAAAAAACAAACAAGAGAATAAATTAAACAAATCTGATAATGAAAGAGATTAAAAATAAACATTTGTGCAATGAAGATATCTGAGTTACCTCACTAATTCTTTTTGCCACATTTTCTTTATGATTCTTTCCTCTTTCATGAAAATCAATGCTCTTCAAAGCAGAGAGAAAACCAAGAAAAATAGTAAGTATTATGCAATTTTAATTTAGTTAATTTTAGCTAAAATTAAGTTAGACTAAACTTAGTTGAACAAGCCTAAATATAACCTATTCTGAAAAACACCTCCAGCAAACACTACAGCTACAAAATGGCTATAGGAATTCAGAAACACTGAGAAACACTCAACTTGGAAGTTATGAAATATTGGTAGTGCTCTGAAATGGTGTCATAAAATTTCACAGTCTGTATTTCTAAGATCTAAAGTTTTTTCAAATGATACTGTCCACTGCACATAGAGACAAATAACAGGGAATTTGGGCTCCCTTCTCCATGCTATCCTTCCAAGTATCATCCCTTGATTTTTTTTGTACCCTCTCTGTTTTCATGGAAACTTTTTAAAACCATATGGGTTATTCAGCATTCCAAATATTAGCTAGAGTCCTCAATTAGACTACCTCATGGACTTAAACAAGCCTGCAGGTCCACAGATCTAAGAGAGGGAAAGGGAGAGGAAAAGGCAAAATGTGAGAGGAGCTGGGTAACTGAGGACAGCAGAGCAGTCTGTAAGCCAAAAAGCTGCCAGAAAGACTGAAGCCAGTAGGAACTGGAGAGAGTTCAGAAGCTGTACAGGGACAACAGTGGAAGTCCTCATGTGGTTCTCACAAAAAACATCTGAGCTTATTTAGATGTTCAGATGTTGGGTGCCTGAGCCTGACCTAGTAACATGGGAGTTTCTTTGCACGAACTCATGTGCAGAAGATGCACATCCAGGGCAAGATTTATCTCATTTAAAGGCAGACTTTTTAAGTTCCCCAAATCCCTCCCCTTTAACGTGTGTTTCTCTTCACTGACTACAAGAAGGAACCTAAGCCAATTAGCTCACACTTGTCTTTCTGAACTGCAGGTATCTAACTGTAAGACAGATGAAGCTCAGCTCCAGGACTACCCCTGGCACTGAGTCAGGAATGCATGACTTATTTCTAAGTAAGAAACCAATCGGCCTAGTATTCTGCAAAAGGCATCTGCAAGTCAGAAACACCTTTCTGTAACCCATTAACATTTCTGCGGGCTGTCTGTAATTAAAGAAACCTGCTTTAAATGCTTAAGAGTGCTGGCTGTACCAGGCCTACCATATATAAACAGTACATATGCCAGGTTTTGCTTTCTACTTGCATGTGAAGGCCAGGAACAGGCACAAAGTTTCAAGACAGATCTTGAAGTTACAGAACTTGGAAGAGAAAGCAGGGTTAGATATTTCAGTTCTTATCTGTAGTGGCAAGTAGAACAGCAGACACCACTTTGCATGCATGTACCTGGCTCCCACATAACGTATTTTAAATATCACAAAGGCATTTTTAAAAACAAATTTCATGCATCAATACATTAGTATCAAAAGTGATGTCAAAAGCCTGTAATTCAAATTCCTAGTATTTCAAAATCATTGACATATTATGGTAGACCATCATACAGGTCTGTTGTCAGCTATCCAGCACTTGCAGTAATCGCAGAATTTTTTTGGCTGAGATTTCCAGTAATCGGCCCTGGGGAGAGAAAAAAAATAAGTATGTATAATCTGAAACAATAACCAAAGCCACAGGTCTTTACATATCTATATAGCTTAAGAAACTAAATCTACTCTTTTGGTGATCATATTGTTCAGTATTGGGATTGTCCCCATCTGACCCCTGCAGAGTGAAAAATTTTTACAATGGAGATGGCTGCTGTAAGAACCAGAAACACAAGACAAGGCAAGCTAGAGGTAGATAAGCAGCTCTAGATATCCTACTAAACACAAACTGTGCAACTTGCACTTTTCATGGATGTTTTGTGTTTTTCGTAAAAATGCATACAATAAATGTGTCTAAATGTAAAATGTTAGATTTAATGTCAAAGTCTGCTTTGGATACTGTACACAGTGAGCTTGGCACCACAAAGGTGCAATTTTGGACAACGCGAGCTGCTGTGGGGAATCCTAGAACAGATTCTGGCCTGTGGGGTCACAGACACAGCAGTAAATTGTTGGGATGATTCAGTGTAAAAATGCGAGTAACTTCTGAACCATGTAATTTAGGTAAGTTCCATTATGTGTGAGGAAACGTGGGGAAAACTCTTCAGAGCTCAAAAGTTAGAACGCAAGAAGTTTAACAATAAACCAAACAAGCCCTCCAATGGCCATTCCTTCATCAAAACCCACTATGTAATGCCAGATGAGGCTTGTGAAATAATTCAATTTTTTGTTAGCTTGCAGCAACAGAGGCAATGCTTTTGTTCAACAGAACACATTCTAGCAACAGACTGCTCTTAAAATGAAAAAGAATGAGGGGTGAAAACAAAAATATTTCAAGGTTACACTGAGAACATTAAAAAAAAGATCAGTCCAGAACCCGAATCTTCGCCTTTGTCTGAAGATCAATGGACAGAGTTCAAGGAAAATGCTTTTTCACGACACTTTTATTCAATAAAACCAAAACTTCGTCCATGCATAGTGATAGCACCTTCAACCCTTATGATACACGCAAGCACATCTTTCATTACCAGAAACAAACCTCAACTCTTAAAATTCAAACACATACTAAAATACATCCTCCAACCACTGCTTAACATAAAAATACAACTTCTCAGAGGATACAATTATTTAAGAGTGTAAGTATGAAGGATATGATCTGAAACCTTCAACCTATAAGCAATAGTGTGTTAGCAATGCTGAGCTTTTCAAGCAGTTTTCTGGAAGGCTAGAAAGGAGCAGCTGGGCTTCCCCTGATTTAAACAGCAATCCGCTCATCCCTGAGAGGTGGTACTTTAAAACTGGGTGATTACTTAGTCACACATTTAATTAAAAGGCTTTTGAGATTTATATATCAAAATATACCACGGCCAGAGCCTGGAAAATTGAATACTCCTGGCTGGAAAACCAGCCTAGTGGGAGGGAGAAATTCAGAGCTCAGAAATACCTCTAGCCCCTTTTTCCTACTGGAGCTATAGCTCCTAATTTGTCTCTAAATCCTTCGTCATCATCTCAGATAATGTTCCAGCTGAAAGCTGGGTTAACCTTCCTAAGGCAACAGACCAGTTCTGACAGAAAACACATGAACTGTACAAGAGCCTGGCTGCGTGTTTCAGATGTGCAAGAACATCTGTGTTACTTCCAAGTTTGACCTAACAGAGCTGCCTCTTTCTCTTCAACAGAATGAAGTGCTAAAATTAAGACTGTACAGCTGCACCCACCAGAAGTCAACACCTGAGAATGTGATGAGCTGTATTTTCACAGCTATATTTTCCACCCAAATGCTACTGGACATCACATCTGCAGCAAACCACTGCAGCTACACACGGTCATCGTGCTGGAGAACCTGAGTGCATTCCTGGGGATTAAGTGTAGATCCAGAAGCCTTTTGTTTTCCTCTCTTATTGGTTTTGATAAAGACTGGAGCTGGCTCTCTGTTGTTAAGTATAAATGTAAACAATACTCTGTGCAAAAGACTTGATATCCTGGGAACCTTAAATCCTGCATTTCACAATTAATGAATTGTGAAAATTATGGTCCCAAGATTTTCCACCTTGAGTTCATACTACTCAAAACCAAGCTCAGCTGAAATATCCATGGAATATTATCTGCCACTGTAACAACGGTGGAGCCTGCAGAGCACCAACAGGGCTGCAATGAGAGTAAGCCAAGGAGGAGCGTTGGGAAAGAAGCAGCAACTGAAGCAAGATCCCACTTCAGTGGGAGGCAGCAAATGCTTCACAGGGTCTGGTCACAAACCTCAAAGTTAATCCAGATCACTGACAATGTTTCAGTATGCAATTATGTTATTAATCTGCCAAACACAGCCTTGAGAGTAGATGCTGTTAAAGCGGTACAGTAGTTTTTAATACTTGAATAATTGTGTACAAGTCAAGGGAAACACAGTTATTTTTAAAAGTCATTGCAGTCAAAACCATACAGCTTTTAATACTCCTTATCTTCTGCCTGTGCTTCCATCAGTGAAGGCTGGTTCTTGTTTTCAGCTGTATAGCTGGACTAACCTGCTAAGGACCAGAAAACTGACCAGCTAGCCAGTACTACCACAACTACCTTCCTTCCTGCCGTAGAACAAGGAGCCAATCTGGCTTCTCCAGGTTTGCAGGGCTGAGGTTCAGCACTGCACACATTTACCCAGCTCCCAAACAGAAGCTTGGCAACACAGACCCAGGGAGGTGTGCAAGTTCCACCGTTAAGCTCTGTCTCCCAGGAAGGACTATGACAAAGTCCAGTGGAAGCCTGGTTTTCCAGAACTGTCTGAGCAAGCTCAGCTTGGCAACTGGCTACTCGGCACCCAGGGAACAGAGCAGCTCAGATAGTCGGGTACTGAGCAACTTCAGGACAAACTGCTGCAAACTTTCAGCCAGTTGGAAGAAATTTGTGTCTCCTACAGAACAGTGATTTCCTTTCAACTTTTCCTGGTCAAACCGCTCAGGGGGCAGAATGTGCAACAGTTCAGCAGGAAGGAAAAAGAGAGAGAACACCAAGATGTTTTCTTGAAACTTTAATGAAATGACAAAACTCTTTGCTGCAAACAGCAGTAGAGTGCAAATAGCGTCAATGCTAAAACCATTTTCAGAGTTCTGAAATTCATTTAAAACTTCAGAGGGAGTGAGAAGATGGGGAAGAACAGCATTAACAGCACCTGCTGCATTCATCATTTCAGAAGACAGGAAAACGTTGAATCTCAGAGAGAAAACTCAGAAACACAAGTATTTTGACTTTTGCATAGTTAATTTCTTGAGCTATGAGACTCATTCAGCCTACGCTGCAGTGACCCATTTACACACTCCAGCACGTGAACCACACATTTGGGAGCACACAAAGGGGACAGGTTCTGCTGACAATGATCAGAAAGTAACCTGCAGAGTAACTCCATCAGGAGTGGGGTCCTGGACCCCAAAACCAGTCAACCTGTGAGCTGCTTCTCCCCACAAGCTACAGTATTATTAATGTTTTAACAGGCGGTGAAATCAGCTTTCCTTACACAGAGAAGCTTAAGAAACACTCATAAAGAAGCTATCTTCAGCTGAGACAGCTTTGCCAGATTTGACTTTGAGACTGGGATGGAGGTTTTTGTTCCCACCACACACTGGTTTAAATTAAAAGGGGCAGAAGGTAGGAAGGGAAAAAACAAACAAACAAACAACTATTTCAGGTGGTTCTGAACACAAGAAAAAAAGAGCATGTGGCTGTGTATCAAAACCTGGAAGCATTTCCTTTGAATAGCTCTAAAACATCAGGCTTGAAATTTGGCAGGGATGCAGGGGGGACTGTATCAGGGATATATCTGTCCAAATTATAAGCCTTTAGGGAGTAAAAAACATCATACACATGCTCAGCAGTCTTCTTGGTTTTAATAGGTACAACCTCTGCAGACTTTACACAAAGTTAGTATCTTACAGCTTTCTGCAGGTTTGAGCACTGGGCAGCTGGTGCGTGCATTGTCTTGAATACAGGGGTGCAAAGTGAGAAAGGTACAAAGTCAAGTTCTTGACTACACAAGGAAATGAACTCAGAGTAGCTACTGTGGCTGCTGTATAACAGCAACTGAACAGGAGACAGCGTTCAGAAATAGTAATAAACTCTGTTTGGGAATACTGTGTACTTTTAAAGAAAAATAATAGTTCTGTAATGGAAGGAAATTGAAAGAAAAAAAAATCACACCTATTTCACAATAAACCCTACTCCACGGGCGTAGGGTTTCAATGGGTTCAATGGGAAGCCATTCCAGAACAGCTAATTCTAATTCAAATATCCCCGTATCGCTAAGACCTAAGAATGCCATGCTAAAATTGACAGGGTAGGTGGCCAAAAAGGAGGTGGTTTTCTTGTACTGTGAAGTGGATCCCAGCAACAGCCCTAATGACCCACGCTCTCAAATAATTCACAACTCCATTCACTCCTAGTGCACTAATCCTGCCCTAGAAACTCTGCTTAGATACATACCCTTACTAAAATAAAATGTATTTAAAAACAAGAACTCAATAAACCAGCATCCCTGACCCAGTGAGTACATGGGGCTGTCCTTCTACCTAACTGCGGCTTGTTGGCCTTCTAGTGTTTCACAGAATATACATCCGTATATGGGGTCCTACAGACGGATGGGAGTTTCATCCACATGAAACAGGACAGTTCTCTGAAGAGTTTTGTTCTTCTGGCCTTCGAGTCCAATTTACTTTTTGCAATCCTTCTGTAAATTCTAATTTACAACCTGAGTGGCTGCTGCTTCTTCTCACTGTATTAGCCCCTCTGAACAACATATGAATCATAATATCCTGCAAGACAACCTGATCAGAGAGCAGAGTCTGCAGCAGCTACTCAGTCTGACCTGTACTGGTGCTGAAGATCATCTGCATGGATCTGCTTTGCCAGCTCACTATTCTAAATCGTAAACTCTGTAACTTTAAAGGTAATGCTGCAAATATTTTTAATAGCATGCAAGAATATGTAAGAGTATCAGGGCAGGCAGCCTTCTGCATGTATGGAACTCCAAAGAACCTTGTGTCCCCTACCTTCAGTTGTCTAAAAAGTTGGATGTTGAATTGTTGAGCTGTCCATGCCAATAGATGGAGACTATCACCTCCAAAATGCCACTCTTTCTGTCCCATTTAGTCATCTGAGAAACAAACTGAACTTCATAAATGCGTGTTTCTTCCTTACACAGGGAACCTAAAGCAAACTGCCCGAGTCAGCCCTCAAAACTTAAATATCTTAAGCGCGGGATATCTACTGAGAGCAGAGGTCTACTGCTGTAGATACAGAAGAAAGATATGGGCTATGTCAGGAAGAATACGATAAGAATTAGAAGAGGAAAAAAACAGCAACATAAACTGGGTCAGGAAGCTGTTCAGGTATAATTTTAGCAACAACTAAAATTACGAACATCACTGTATGTAGTACCAGCCTCCAAGACAGGCTCACACAACCTAACCATCAAATACTTCCCCACGGAAAGATCTCTAAAGAAATTTCTGATCAGGTTAAGGGTTGGTTTGGGTTTTTTTTCGGCAGGGAAGTTATGCATCTTGTAAAGTAACAGAAACGAACAAATGCCATTCATATGATAGTCTCACTTAATAAAATTCTTACCCCCCGCAAACGCGGTGAGGTTTCCTGATTAAGCTCTCGGCCAGCAGGACCAAGGCGCGGACGCTCCTTCCACACGCTTCGCCCAGGAGCGGAGGCGCCAAAGGCGGCCGCGGTTCGAGGGGCAGGGGTCGGCAGGGC
>NW_009933335.1:0-12894 GCF_000696875.1 Nestor notabilis
ATATATATATATTTATGCATGCTGTGGGAGCATTCAGATTTGAAAGATCAGAAATGTTACTGCTATTATTACTTTTATTATTAATAGCCAATCCTAGAAGCATTCATCACAGTTTGGAAACAAATGAGTAGAGAAGAAATCTGCTGATGTTCTGAGTGCCCAGCTTTGGAGTCTTCACAGTGGTTTTCTATTCAGTGATCTTTGAGTGTACAGGAAATCCTGAAATAAATGGAACTGTTACAAGCAGAAACTTTCTCTTTGTAGATCTAGAGGAAAATAAAAGAAAAAGAAAACAAATCAGGCATGCACAATACAAGTGATGGATGTGCTTTTTTAAAGGAACCCCCAGCCATAACCCCAGCCACTCATTCAGCTTTTGGGTGAGTGTCTCTGACTCAGATTAAAAGGACTAGGCATTTCAGATCTGTGGTTCATGAATGGCCATTGATGATGCAGGCTGATACGTGCACTTTCTGAAAAATGATCGTAGTTAGGTGGTTCTTAGGCCATACCATAATAGTTAAAAGTACAGTCCAAGTTGTTCCTCCATGTGCATGTAAGTAACCAGTGTCTCTTCCTATTTGTGTTATCCAGTTCTCACTCTCTCACTCACTTTCCTGATGTTTGGGGATTGCTTCTTCAGCTGGCGCACTGGAAATAAGTCAGGCGTTTTTGTAATGCCTAACATGGTAGGCGTCTCAGAATTATCAGAACATAACCACTGAATAATAATAATGATCATGTGAAGTTTGAAATAGTCTTAAAGCTTTTTGATCTCTTACTAAAAAAGACACAGCTGTAAATGAAATTGTCAATTCTTTTTAGCATGGGCCAGGCTATACATAGTAAGTGAGCATTAGTTAAACGCTGCCTTTAGAAGTAAATCTATGACTGACTTCTGTTCACATTTCTGTTGTTGAGAGGTGCATTTTTCAAGTTTCTCTGCAGATTGCCGGAGAACGTTTGATTTAAGCAGTAAAATGGATCAGAATAACATCTCTTCAAAGACAGGTGTGTAGTCCCTGGTTTGCATTGAAGTAGCTTCGCCAGCTGACAGACAACAGAAATTTAGCGACTTCAACAATGCTATCCTTTAGCATTAGTCTCCCTTAGCTGTACAACAGGGGTCAAGTAGCTGAAAACCCAAACCAGCTGGACAGCTGACTTCCCAGGCTCTTTTTCATGCTGCGGAAAAGTAAACAGAGTAGCTAAGTTTATCTTAAGTGAATTAATAAAATGTCTACATGGCTCATAGAACCACAGAATCCACAGCTTCTCTGGAAAACCTGTGCCAGGGCCTCATCACCTCACAGTAAAGAATTTCTTCCTAATGACTAATTTAAATCTCCCCTCTGTCAGTTTAAAGCCATTCCCCTTGTCCTATCCCCACATGCCCTTGTAAAAAGCCCTTCTCCAGATTACTTGTAGACCCCCTTTATGCGTTGGAAGACTGTTATATGGTTTCCCTGGAGCCTTCTCTTCTCCAGGCTGAACAAGCCCAGCTCTCTCAGCCTGTCTCCATGGCAGAACTGGTCCAGCCCTTGGAGCATATTCATGGCATCCTGCAGACTCCCTCCAACAGGTCCACGTCTCTCTTGTGTTAGGGGCCCCACAGCTGGATGCAGGACTGCAGAGAGGTTCTCACCAGAGTAGAGTAGAGGGGGAGAATGCCCTCCCTTGACCTGCTGCTCACGCTGCTGGTGATGCAGCCGAGGACACATGTGGTTTCTGGGCTGCAAGTGCACACTGCTGGGTCATGGGCAACTTCTCGTCACTGAACACCCCCAAGTCCTTCTCCTCAGGGCTGCTTTAAATCCATTCTCCACCCACCTTGTAGTTGTGCTTGGGATTGTCCTAACCCAGTGCAGGACCTTGCACTTGGCCTTCTGTTGAAATTGTTTGATGGGTTTCTTACCAAAATATAACTGCAGCAAAATTGAAGTCAGTAGAATGAGACTTAGGAAAGTTGGAAAATAGTTCCTTTTCTAGGTAACTTCTCTTGACCATCAATAAAGTGATGAAGAATATGTTACATTGGAGAAAAAGAAGTCTTTGTGTCAGAGAAGATCTGTATTTTAGACATTGCATCAGAAGGGAAAAAATTGGGAAAAGAAAGGTCTCATACAGCTTTTCCAGCAGCTTTAAGGCACTGAGAGTGGTGTGAAAGCTATAAAGGCCCTCAGAGAAGAAGAAATGCCTCCTCCACCTGCTCTAGTCTGGGCGTTATTTCTACAAATTCCCCAAAAGGGAGCATTGAGTTCTCCGCTGACTCCCTGCAGAGCATCCCTGGCATTATACTGGTTTTGAGCTGTCACATTTGGCATAGAAATGGTGTCAGTAGGTGGAGGAAAGCAAGAAGAGACCAAGAATACTTTTTTGGCTCTTCAAATACCTGCAGTGGGACAAACAATAAACAATAAGGATAAAAAATATTTGATTTTACACCTCAGTTACCAACTTGGCAATTGTATGTCTTTTCATTGAGGAAAGACATAAAAAGCTCTGCTTGCAACCCTGTTCTCCACAGAAGTATACTTTTCTTAAGTCATTCAATAAATGTGATAACTTTTCCCTTGGAAACAAATTTTTGTATCTACAGGAATTTGGGAATCTGTGAAATTCTATTTATGAGCAGGATTGGATCATAATGATTTAATTGATGGTTGAGCATGTGGACAAACTATGCATACAAATCTTTCTGATAATTACATCTTTTCATGGTGTGACAGGTTTTTGTAATTCAGGTCTCAGACAGTAATTACAAACTAGATGCTATTTCAGGCACAGTCTGCATTACATCCATGGTGCTTACTTTGAAATTCAAAACAAACAAAACCAGTGTTGGAGCACTTAAGGCAGAAAGATGAATTAAAGTCACTTAAAGTAATGTGGCATCATGCATAGATACATGAATTGCTACAGAAGCACTGTATAATTATAATAATCTGTATCTGGGTTCACTGTCATGGAGCATGACTGTGGTTTTGGTGGGATTAATTTTTTAAAGCTTTATGTTGAATCTTCCGGGTCCAAAAGCTCAGGTTTCATTTGAAGACTGTGTTGCATAAAAATCACTTTATGTTCGTATCTGGGGGCTTGGAAGAGTCAAGGTAAATTCCTAATAAAAATTGAGGCTTGTTAACACATTGTGAAAGCTATTCCTGTAACAGTATGCTAGACAGGATATGTGAGCAAATGTCTGATACTATATTTATGTTCCTACAGGAACCCTATTTAGGAGAGAAGGGCAGTGGTGGCTGTAAGCTGGTTTGATGTTTTTCATATCATACAGGAGCTATAGCTTTGTCTAAAGCAAAATAGACTTTGCCTGCCTGACTTGGGATTTCTCTGGTTCTGTTTTCCATGGCTGACTATGTACCTGGATATTTCTTGAATATATATATCTGGGGTATTCTCTTTGAATGGCATATGAGCATGCATAATGTACATACGCCGTTTCCATGCATGTTTTCAAGAACTGATTCAGAAGGATATACCTAAAAGGAGGTATGATGGTATCTCGACAGAAGAACAGAAAATGAGTTAATTCTTTTACTTCTGTGAGTAGCCAGCAATCATTAGTACTAAATGCACAATGTTTACATTCCTCACATATTGAAGATCTGACTGGTCTTACCTCCAAAAATGTGCTTTTTACTCAAGCATCCCAAACTAATAATGATTTAGAGATTTCATGGTTTTTTTGCTTTGTTTCATGTAATTACCCTTTTTGAAAGAGTTCATAAGAAGGTACAGCAGGCAGTAAAGGGTAAAGGAAATTAATATGGAGCAGTAAATCCAAATCTCTTTCTCTTAAGGCCAGTAACATTAGGAGTTTGCTGTGCATTTGGTTTAAATGAAACTTCCAGAAGGTATTTATTAATTAGCTGTTGTTATTTGGGCAGTTGGATAATGTAAGTATTATATCCGTTCACCTGAATCCTATGGTAACACCTTTTCTGAACACAGTTCTCTTGCCTGTCCATTTGCTCTCTGTGTTTCTCAACATTACTTTGGACAAGTGTCAGAATGCTCTGACATTTCAGGCTATGTCATGGCCTGAAATATTTAATAAATGTACTTTTTCAAACTTCACATTATTGACAAATGTTTGATGTCCTTAGGAACAGATACGAGTAGCTATTGATTTTGTGATTTTCTATCACCTTCGATTTTGCAGCATTCATCATAAATGTTTCAGGCATGGCTATTATTGTTATTAACTAATTAAATGGCAATTTATTCTACCATGTTCTGACATTCTGAGCAGCCCTTATGTCCCTACACTTTTGGTCTGTTATGTGAAGACAAAATACAATCTTCCTAATGAAAATGTTATTTCTGAGAGGTAACAGCAGACAAAACACGAGTATAGGTTGAAACCGCTCATTACCAGCCTTGTCTGTTGGACCTGGTCCTATTGGGAAAACTGCAGAAGGAATCAATGTGTTGGGGGAAAGTTTTCTTGTATATGAAGAATGAAAATGACTGATGTAATCTGTCTAGTAAAAATCACTGAGGGAAAGGTGATGATGGAAAAGAAGAGAAGAAAATCCAGTTATTAGAAGTGGAAAAAACCTGATGAAATACCAGTGGACAATTAAAATGAAAATCTGTTAGGCGTACATATAGATGCAACTTAGATGTCAGTTCTACTTGCAATAGAATTTCAAAGGCAAATCATCTTAAATCTTGTTTGAAAAGCTCCAGAGCTTTTGAAGGTTTAGCTTAAATGTGCTGTTCTGCTTTAGCAAGGTGACAGCAGAAAAGGGAGAGGGAGAGAATGCCACCCGAGGTCTCCAATTAGAGGAAACCGAAAAGCCGCACCTAAAGATGCTTCTGATGAAAGGAAGGAATTTCTGTTTTGAGTGAGCTTATTTGACAGTGTTTGGAACAATTAATTTTGATTTAATGTGGATCTAAAGTAAGAGTAGGAGGAAACAACTTCCTGTTCTTTCTTACCAAGAGGAGATTCAGCTCCAGTGTCCTACTGAGAGTTCCTCCTTCTGTTTCAATCCACTTTAACTTTTCAAGCAGTTCAAGTAGTATAGAAAGGGAAAGTATAGAAAGGGAAGTAGTATAGAAAGGGAAAAAGTCTTGAAACATTTACAAATAACTGGATAAAGAGGCAAGACATGTATTAATTTGGGAAAACATGACAGAAAACCTTAGCTCCTGCTACCAACAGCAAGAAAAACATTCGAAGTAGTAAAATGTTTGTTCCCAATTACTGTTGCTGGCACTGTGTGGTACTGAACTGCGTATAATCACCATCCCAGGTGTACAGTAGGTTTCTGCTACCTTTGATGCATAGCACCACTTAAGGGAGTCTTTTAGCATTCATGATGACCTAAACTTACTTTATTAATTGAACAAAAATGTACCAGTTTTCTTCTGGGTAAGACTTATTGGCATTTCTCACACTTCCAAATGATTCTTTAACATTAAAGCTGCTTTCTTTAGGGTCTTTGAACCAGACTGTGGAGGCACATCCTACATTATGGAAATTTACAGCTTTTCCTACTTGAGCTTGTTTTCGAATATAAATTCACCGACTGTTATTTGCAAGTTATTATGTGGCTTAAGGCCATGACATTTTGGATGGTGTGGCGGACTAGACTGAAGTGTGTGGTTAATTAATTTGGAAATGATACAACCAGTAAATGATTTGGTGGTGTTTAAATGGTGATATTAGAATACTGATCAGGGTGATAAAAATGGTGGCTTGAAAGACTTTGTTCTTGTCACTACTCAGGGGCAATTCTGGCTCTCAGTTATGAGTGTTGGAACTTCCTATTTGCACAACCCATGCAGGGGAAGAATTCAACCCCAACCAACCTACTGATTTCTGTTTCAAGGAAGAGAGGTGTTTTTTTATTTTGCTTAGAATTTACGCCACAAACCTGATAAAAAATTTAATGTTGCTTATCTAGAGAACACTCTGTCAGGATGCACCATTACAAATTTTAGTGACAATATTTTCAGACGTGAATGGAATTAAGTTTGTGGTACAAAACACTACATGGTTTCCTTCCCTGGAAAGGTTACTTTTGGAGTCACAGTTTGCCAACCTGATCATGTCTTTAGATGTGGAGGTTCAGCCATTTCTGCATCTCTGCTCCTTTCTGAGTTACTGGTTCCTTACTCTAACAGCCTCTGTCTTCAGCTCTTCAGGGAAATCACTGTGCACTCGCATGCCTGTCACGTCAGGAACTTTTTAGGCTTTGGTGCTTTGTTGCATATCCTCACCAAGCATTCCCTCTGTGGAAAGTCAGTCAGCTGCTAGTAAAGCTTATTATTAAGGTGTGTGCCTTAATTTTCATCTCACTGGATATTGGCTGTGCAGAATCACTAGGCTTCTCAGGTTTAATGTTATGTGAGATATATTATTTGCTATTGATTAGGCTTTTTCAGTGAGGATTCTCAGCCTTTGGCTTCTCACTTTCAGTTCATTATCAGGCTGTTGCAATCAGCTGTTCAGCTGTCCCAGTTTTACTGGAGTTTTGTTTCAAGCCTGTAGGCTATGTATAAAGATTTAAAGGATGATTATGTGGAAAAGTGTCTTGAAAGGAGACATGTGTGGATCTCTTTTGGCAGAGAAAAGGGTATTGCTTGCTTTTTAACAAAGAAATAGAAACATACAAAACTATTTTTGAAATGCATTAAAAACAGTTTTGTAGTTCATACAACTCCTCTGCTGTAGTAGTGTTATAGCTAGTGTTATAGTAGCTTACAGGATAGAGAGGAGTAATTAACACTGCATTCCTTGCCGGGGATAAAATGCTTATACATGTATCCTTCATTAGTCTTCCACCTCTCTTGTTATCCTAGCACACCAGCTGTCTGGAGCACCATTTACAGGTATCTGTATGTAATGCAGAAAAATAGGAATCTATGTAGGACCTAAAGGTGCTATCAGTTTTAAGGATACCATGAACTTCAAAACTACCAGCCTGTTCTCATTTCTTTTCCATGTGTCTGCAGTATCAAGTAGTTCCAAGAAGTGAACAGAACTATATTCAATCCTTAGTTGCATTAAATTATTGCTTTGTGCCACATTTTCTATGTCAGCTGCCCTTTATTAATGCACTAGGCTGTATCTTCCAAATGACAAGAGACTGAGTATATCCCTACGGAGACAATCTTAATCAGATGTCACACACATGTAGAACCCTTGCTGACAGATATGTAATTTCTGTTGGTGTGAAAAAGACAAGAAAAAAGGATGAGACTATCACCTTTTTAGGTGCAGTTTATGTGGTTAGACGAGATACATCTGTGCTCTCCTTTTTCTGGGCTCTGCCAGGGGGCCACTGGGAATTTCCCTGAGCTACATGTCAGGTGCTGACAGGAGGACTGCCATGCTAAATACTAATTCTGGTAATTTAACACACCATCACTTGGTAGAAGCACTCCTGTAGCATCTTGATTTTCTTAAGTATATATGAGATTCATGTTTGGTATCTTTAAAAATCATTCTGTAATGATGATTGTGGCTTTGGGATGAAACAAGAGAAGATTTCAGTATCCAACCCCCGAAATTATGTTTAAGTGCTGTCAAGAAACTGTCATGTTAACAGCTTTATCTCTCTGGTCGCATTTATTTTATCAAAACACAACATCTATGGAGAAGAAATGAGTTAAAACATTTCCAAAGTGTTTGCTGGCTTTCTGACTAATGATTTGAACTTTAATATTTTAAATGCAAAATAGTAATAAATTACAATTGCACAATTTCTTACAGAGTTTTTATTTAGATCAAAACTCATTTGTTCAGACTAGATTTATATAAATAAATCACGGTACATTTTACTTGTGTTTAGAAGATTGTAATACATATTATAAAATTAAGAAATTTTTTGTCCCTCAAACCATCACTGCAAAAGGAATCATGCATTATTTCTACTAAATGAATAAAATGCCCACCTAATTGAGAGAGCCTTGATACAGGTATGGGTCTACTCTCCAAAATTAGACATGAAACATAGAGATAGCAGTTCTATTTATTGGACAAGAAATCATAAAGTATAGTACAATGTACATGTGTTATTAAAAATAAAAGTATACCAAAACAACACACCTCTCTTCACGCACCTTTGCAATGGGTATTAAAAATGACAGCTGGCCAGCATGCAACTGAGTAAAACATTCCAGTTTTACAATGTCTACATTGAGCAAAAAGAGGAACTAAAAAACCCAGACAAAACAAACAAACAAACAAACAAACAAACACCCCTCATGCTTACAAGTCCTCATGTCAGCTTCCCTTCTTTGCCATGTGTGCTGTGTTCAGTCATCAGTTGAGGTACGTCCTGATGATACCTTTCCCGAACAGTGTTCATCACTGCCATCCAGATTAGTGCACTTTACGGACCTTCAAGGAGATGAAGGTCCTTTCAGAGAACTGCAGGACCCTCGATAACTTGCAGCTGTAGTCCCTTGACCAACCCACTGTACTAGAAATTAACTCTAAAAGCAGCTCTTGAAAGTACTCGGCCTTGAATGTGCAGTGCCCTTACAAGATAACTCATACCTTGCACAGCTTGGTTCACATACTGTAAGGCTTCCACTTCAGAGCAGAATTATGGTTGCAAGCAAGGCCTTGCACCAATTACAGCAAGATGATGCTGTTATGAAGTCTGTCCTGCTGCCATTTTTCCCAGCACAGAGGGCTTCTATTAAATTCTACAGGACTGTGGATTACTTTCTGTACATGCTTTTTCCCTTCTAGATAAGAAAGTAATTGTTTTCTCACTTGATACTGAGATGTAATCATTTGACAATGCACTGTTCTAAAGTGAAGAAAACATTTGATTACATTTCAGATCAAGTCACCTAGTCTCTGATTTTTTCACTTCTTCCTGTTCAAACAAAATGCATTAACAGTAAAGTGTTTTCGGATACTCCTTTGTCAAACATTTTTCAACTGCATTTCTACTCCTCTTTCTCCCTTCCTGCTTAGTGTTTGTTACATATAAAGGAAAAAGAGAGTTTGCAGCAGCTTTTTTTTTTTTTTCTTAATGGCAAATAGGTCCTTTCAGTTCTCCAATGTTGCCAAGTAACAAACATGTAAATATCTCTCTTGCACCTCTTACTTTCAGTGCTCATGTTAATATAGCTACATATCATGTTTGGTGTTTAAAAACATGTGAGTGAAACCAAACCAAACAAAAAGAAAAGAACCAAAACAACCAACACCCCCCTCCCCAACATCTATCCCCTCAAGCCAAGAGGGTGGACTAAAATAACCTCTTTATTTTCATTCCTTTGCATTGCCTTTTACTGTTGTCTCACTTCGGATTGAACTAGCAGTTCCTCTACTGCTAGTTAAAGTTGACCTCTATATAACAAGTTTCTTACATGTACTGCTTTGGTGTTTTATGGATCCACTGGCATATAAAGGTGGTCTGTATTGATTAGTAGGAACAGTTTGGGTTTTTTATGCTACACATTTGCTTTCTGTTCTGGTAGTCCCTGCTTCCCCATGTTGAGATGCATGTGTGTTTGTCCACTGCCAGAATTATTTACAGGGAAAAATGAAACAAAAGAGAATAGAAATGCTTTTAATGTATTGTGATTTCAGTGGAAACAGAGAAAGAAATATTTGAGCACTCAAATGCAGAAGGGTTGTGCTGTGAGTATTTTGGCATGGGAATAACACACAATTGCCATTATAGTCTGCACCAATCTCACTGCTTTTTCATTAAAAAAAAAATCACCTGACATGGTGGTTTCTTACGGAAAACTAAAAATAATATTTTAATAGCATGTTGTTAATGAGTGAAATGGGATTAAAATCTTACTGAAATGCATTTCTAAGGGATTTTCTTTTCTATATTAGAATTATTATACTTGTCATACAGCATAATTATGTATTTACAGGAAATAAGAAAACAAATGAAGGTTGCAGCTTTGAAATTATTCTTGTGAGACTTCTACTAATTTACCTCTGAGATTCATAGATCAGAAAAGAAAGACTGAAGAATATCAGGATCATAGTTTTCTCTGGGTTTCCAGGTGATTTTGTAGGAGCATATCCTCCGTTCTTTCAAATGTGCTGCAGTCCAAAGACAGCAGCAGTTTACTTCCCTCCAGAACCATATTACGAAAATATTTTGGGTCTAGGGAATAGCCTTGATAAGTGGAGTAAAAAGGTGAAGAGTAAAGTACTCAAATATAGAAAATAGCTAATGTTTCATACATGAACTGCTATGAAAAGGCAGATGTTTTTAAAAAGCATGTGGTAATGCCACAGCCTGAGTAACAATTTGCAAGTCATGAGTCAGCAAGAATTAGGGAGACTTTAATAAAAAATTAGATTTTCTTCCTCATCCCTAAGCCTTTGCTGGATGCTACCATAAATGCTCACTGAGCAGAGATTCTGATTTTCTGGAAGATCCTCACTGATAGGTTATAAAACTAATTTTTCAGAATTTGGACCAAAATTTCAAATATTTTACTCAATCGGTGCATGCATGTTTTTGTTAGGAAAACTGTAAATCCAAAATGCTTGGTGACCATTGAACTCATACAAGACATGAAGCAACGTGTGCACACATCAACTTATCTGAACTATATAGAGATCGCGGCTCCCTACCTAGTAAGTATGTAGCAGGCAACTACACTGAAATTATATAAAATACATTTCATATTTTCCTTTTCAAAATAAAAATTCCCATGTAAAAACTTCAATCAAATTCTCTCTACAAAAATGTGAAGGAAGAGAGAACTCCATGCATGGCTGAGTAAGTGGCAAAAATTTATCCATGGGGCTCTTGTTCCAGGGCACAAGTTTAATCATGTGAAAGAGATCAGTGATTGGATTATCTTTTTTAATGGTCAGAATTTTTCGGCATTTACAATACACCATCATGTAAAATAGCTCTGTTAATTGTACTACAAATAACAAAGTCTTCACAGGCACTATGTATTTGGAACAGCATTTTAAAATGACAGTGTGTGTGTGCACACGCACGCACGTGTATGTGCTTGTATAACAGAGCATAGCCGCCTGCGATATGTTTCCAACTTTTTGCAGAGTCATGGACACAATTAAGAAACACTGACTGGAAAATCACCCACAAAGGTTGAGGACTAACAGCTTCCATGCTACACAGATGGTTACCTTCTTTCTAAAAGAACATACTGCCATTACAAATACCATATGTATCTTGTTCTCACCCAACAGAACTTTTTTCAGTTTTTCAGATTTGAAGGATCTCTTCAGATAACCATATTAATTTATAGTTTTCATATAAGGTGAAAGGAGGCACCAACCAAGACTGAGAGCACAACTTGTCATCAAAAAATAAATATCAGTAATTCTTGGAAAAATATTTAGAAAGCTATCCATTTACAATACCGCACTCTTTTTTTTTCAAATCCAAGAACCATATTTATTTCTGCTTCCCATATCTGTTGGTTTTCATTGCTATCATGCTGCTTGTAAAACCTGGGTTATTCTAATGAACAGAAATTATGACTTGAATTTGGGTAATGCTTACGACCATACAAATAATCTATCAGTAGCAGTATTTTCAGCTGGAGAATTAATGCTACAAGTGGATAACATTACGCTACTTGAAACCAATAGCTCTTCACACAGTAGAAGACTGAGGGTCCTATTCAGCAAATATTCAGGGTCCTATGGCTGTGGCCACAGAGGTTCCAGAAGCTCTCGCTGAGTCTAATCCTGATTCAGGAACCAAAATGATATGCTGTGTATATATTTCTCTGCACAGCCTGGATGCGCTGGACACCCTCCCCCACTTGATTCCTGGGAAGGAAAAAAATACATCTCTGTTTAGCTCAGTGGCATGAAAAGCAATCCACAGTAATGCAATCTAAAGAAGTTAGCCAGGCATGTATGAAAAGAACAGGATGCCTGTAAAAAGGGAAGAGCTGTCAAAACCTAATTGTGGGCTCTGGCTGCAATAAAATTTATCAAAGAGGGAAGACAGGTAGGATGTAAGGATGTAGATAACTTCTGCTAAGAGACACTTCTGGTATTCTGGGAAACGGTAACCATTACACTACTCCTCATGTGGGTGTCAAGTCATTCCTATCAATGCTTGGCTACAACTGAGAACTTGGTGATGAGTTTTCTAAACCCAGCTCCCAAATGCCCAGAAAGGCTTTTCAAGTGTGGCACTTCAGCTCATAGCTAGCTTGTTATTGAGGGCACAATCACATAGGGAGATCTCCCCCACTTTGCTTGATCTTCTCTCATAGGCATACTTGATTGTTGGCAGCACCCTTGTGCGTTCCCACTGCAACAGAGTCTGTGAGCACTTAGAGGTCTCACTGGTCAATCTGTGCTGCTGTGGTCCCAGGCACCAGTAAATGTAATTCCTTATGGACACAGGGTGAGACTGTGATTTTTTTTGCTATTTTTTAGCATCTTCCTATTGTACAACAATTATTTATGCAGCTACCTAAGGCTAGTGCTAACAGACAAGTAGGTGAAGTCCTCAGTTGTGTTCTAGTAACATGGCTGCACTCTGCTGCATAAAGTATACTCAGAGAGGCTACAAACTGTCTGCCTCTGTATATTAGGTGCTTATGGTGCTGTTTGTGACTTGGTATGAATACTATGGTCTTTCCCCTCTTTCTGTATCGGGAGTAACATTGTAGCTAAAACTTAGTAGTTTCTTTTGACTGGGATTACTGCCTAACTTTAGCCAGTGATAGAAACAATACGAGTAAGTGATGGTAACTCTTAGGAAGCAATTTAGTTAGATCTTTGATGAATATTAGTGTATCATGAATCAGGATTAGTATTCCCTGTATTGGGGAAAGGATTAGACAGAGGGATTAAAAGGACATCTTTACCCCACTGGACTCTGTGGAATAGCCCCTGAGGATATGGCTAAGAAAGAGTTCAACAGGAATAGC
>NW_009933335.1:12925-23947 GCF_000696875.1 Nestor notabilis
GGCTGAATAGGTTAAAAGGGTGAGGAAGCCTCTTCGGCAGCCATCCAAGCGCAGAAGACCTGCATAACATTTCTGCTGAATAGGGCCCTAAAGACAAAAAACAAAACAAAACAAAACAAAAAAAAACATAGGAACCTTAAAAAGCTTTTCTGATTGTGTTGCTTCTTATCAGCACCTCAGATCTCCAGAGACACTTAAACATTTTTTTTTCAGTGCAGTTAGGCATCCCTCGAGATGTGCTAGTGGCATGGATGATATATTGTTACAAGAGAAGAAGTCATATTAGGTTGTTATATATAAAAAAATAGGTCTTGGTTGTTCTGTAAACAAGGTTCATTTCTTTATATCAATTAGCAGTGAAAGCTACCCAAGATCTTATTTAAAAAGCAAAGCCAAACCCTTAATCCAGTGTATAATGCTCATTTTTCCATGTATATATGTTAAATACATTTATTACTTTCTGTACCCCTAAAATTGAAAGGAGCAGACTTAACTTGCGTGTTATGTTTGACTTTTAATATCAGTGTTTCCGAGCCCTTTTCTAAGTTTTAGTGCATGCATGTGGATCTTGGTTTTGTTCATAAAATTTTATCCAACTTCTAATGCCATATGGAAGAATATTCACAATTACAGTAATGGGGAAGCAAGAAATAAGTCTTACCTCTGCAAGGGGATGCCAGTGAGCAATGGGTTTCCGAGGATATGAGAGCATTTCGTTCCAGTGGTCACGGCCTAGACTTTCTGCATCGTTGCCTACTTGACATACTCCAATGACCTCATTGTGACCTACACTGTGAAAATGTTCCATAATATTTTTTTCTTAAAATTTTACTTTTAGAACCATATCATTTACTTATTTCATTAAAAAAAAATCTTGGATTTTTAGAATTAATTATTGCTTAAAAAATATAAGGAACTACAAAATACATAGGTTTGCTCTTTGCATTTCCCACTAACCAGAGCAATTTAGTATTTCCCCCATTATAGCATACACTGTGCGTCTGTGTGCATTTGTTTTTTAATTTTGCCTGAAGATATAAAAAGTTCTTTGCCTGTGTTCTGTAACTAGTTGCAAATATAAGTAAGATATAAGCCACAATTTTATAAATGGAGATACATGTCTAAGGGGTGCACAAACAGAACATCAGCGTGTGGACTGTCTGATTATATGTTCAGTTATTTCAGGTAGACTGAAGCTTAGCTTTGTCAGTTATAGATGCAAATCTGTGTTTTAAAACTTATGAAGGAAATTCTGCCTAATATTACAAGAAATTTTAGCTTCTACCAAACTCGACATTAATTTCCCATTTACTGGGAAAAAAATACAGCTTTGTTTCTGGATGCAAAACCACTATGCAAGATTTTATAAGCCAATAGATGATGTTATTTTACAGCTACAGGTATCTCACCGGTCATAATCCATAACAGCTATCAACAAGTTAATTTGGTCAATGTTTTCTGGAGGGACGTCAAAGACTATGGCTTCATTGTAAACGGGATTAAGGGTATTCCTCTTGGTGGAAGTTTTTCTTTTCTTTAGTCGCCTTCCTTCACACATTAAAGAAACCTTCACGTAGGGATCTGTGTGAATCATAAGAACAACGTTGGTTTTCTTTTGTTGTTTTTAAGCAAACATAAATGGAAAGTGAAGGGAGAAGCCTTCTTGTATGCCCATACCTGCTTGCAGAATTAAACACCTGGACCTGACTGGAATTTGAGCTTCTTTATTACCACGGAATGCCTGGGAGGCAGTAGAGCTTTGAAAGCTTTACCTGGTTGACTGCTTATAATAAACAATTTAGGTTCAAGAAGCTCTTTATTGTGAACCAGCTTCTCACAGGGTATTAAAATGTCCACTGAACCGTGCTACACATGACTGTTTTATACAACAGCCTGTGTATCAGCCTATTTATAACAGCCTAATTACTTGTGCAGATTTGTAGGACAGACAGAAGATGACAATATTTTTCACAGTGGGATTTACTGATGTATGGTTAAAAATAATTAAAAGTGTAACAGTTAGTGGCTTATATTTCTCAAGAGAATTATAATTAAGTTTAAACTCCTGAATGTAGCAAAACCAGCTATTTCTTTGTGGTCCCTTTCTGGGAGCTCTACAACTCCCTGCTAGTACTTAAAAGTCATCTATGAACTCTTATTTAAATTAGTTTCTTGGTTTCATCATCAAGTTTTGAAAGGGTTGCTGAAAGGAATCTGGGATGATCCTGTTTTATCTGTGTGCCAACAACAGCAGCACTGGCTCAGTGGCTCTGGGAGACTGCCAAAGAGGGTCAGTCTGCCTCTGTGCCATAGCCATAACAGTCTGCTGTACAGCTTCCCACTGTTATGAACACAAGTTTGGCTAACTTGCACTATTCTGAATCACAACGACTTTAGAATAATCTTTAAGTCTTTTTATGAGCATGTTATTTTAAACTGTTGGTTACAATGGAGCAAACTGAAATATATTATTTATTTCTCTGAAATTCCTGTACTCCAGTAACTCAAGAGCTTGCAGTGTATAACCCTCTTCTCAAAAATCATTCTGGGATTTGACAGTGCTGATTCTGTGTCTCAGGAGGGAAACAGGACAGAAATCCACATTAAGCATTAAATTCATTCCTACCTGATGCTCCTGTGATATCCATTGCCTTTAAATTTCTTGCCTTTATTATTGTAATAGTTAGTCTACCAGCTGTTGGAAGGTAGCAGAGTGAAAACATCAGGTCACCAAGATCCACATTATCCTGTTGCAAGGAAAGAAAGATAATGTGAAGCAGTAATAGCAACTTCCCTACCCATGACAAGAGCTAAAGACAAAAATATACCTTTGGGGATCTACAGTTATGCAAGCAAAAGCTGAATTCTCATTCTGAAACATATCTGAAAAAAGAGACATCCATCTGCACCATTTGTTGATAGACAACCAAAGTTCTCAAGCGTTAATGTGATTACAGTTTCTAGCACTCACACCTTGGAGATGAAACACATTTAAGTGATGAGGTACAGCTCGAAGCACTAGAAAGCCTTTGCTCTCTTTTATGCTTGCAGTGATTTGCGTCTATTGTTGACAAGCTGCACTAGATCTCTGTGCCCGTCCTTCTGGTCTGCAGAAGGATATCCATAGAGAGGTTCACAGAAAAAAAACATTGGTTGTGCAGGTCAAAGTCTTATGCAACTCTCAAGCTTGCATAAACTGAGGCGTGCTAGGTGTGAAGTACTGTGGTAATGGGACAGTCTCCACCAGAAGTAGAGTGCTGTGCCTTGCACAGACAACCTCCCTCTTGTAACCTCATCCACCTCTTTCACTGATGGAATGGTCTGCAACCCTTCCCTGTGTCAGTGGCATCAGGGTTTCAGAAAGGTAGTAGAAAATGAACAAACCCCGTTTGCTCATATTAAAGCATGTTTTTTGTTTTATTTTGTTTGTTTGTTGTTGTTTTTTAAAGAAAATCCAGCTCTTTTTTAAAAAATATAGTGAAAAAAGGATTGTATTAAATGATTTTTGGGATTTGATTTGCATTTTTTTTTGACTGGGCAGTGAAGTGGTACTTTCACAGACCTACCTCCTGTAATCTCAATGTTTCATTATTGTCTAAAAAAGGTTACCCTGTCCAGCAAATTCAAAGCTACGTTCTAGGTTTTATAAGGAAGGGAAATACAGCTGTTGTGGAATATGTGTATCTTGCCCACTTAGCTTTGTGCAATAGCTTCACTTCCTTTCACAGGGTGGCTCTTTCTGAGTCAGTCCCCCAAAAATGAAGGGTGGTGAGTGAAAATACCTTGAAATGCACCTAAGAGGTTAGTGTTTGTATCTAAGTTAGTTTTGCCTCTAAAGCTGTACAGACCAATGCCCGCACCCTATGCGGTCACTTTATATAGCTTCATGAGTTAGCAGCAGATACAGGCAGGACAGAAAGAGTCCCTGTCACAGAGTTGTAGAAAATTGTTATGTCAGAAGGGATTTCTAGAGACCACTTGGCCCAGCCCCTTGCACAAGAAAAGCTTCTTCACTTTAGTTCTCAGCTCAAGCAAGGAGACAAAAAAAACCCCAACCAAACAACAAAACCACGTACATTAGTTCAGAAACAGGTACTTTCCTCTTGCTTTTATTGGAAAAAGATATTGACAAAGAAGGAAAAAAATGATATGGGCCCTTTTTCAGTAATAACTAGCTTTTAACCCTGACTTGACCTCATCAACTATCATCTTTTTCATTCCAAAGATCAGCGCTTCATGGTAGCTGTAAAGCTAACATCAAGAGGGCTGATATGACTCACCCTGTTTAGTGTCTCTTGATGGCTCATACTCAGAAGCAACCTGCTGCAACAAACTGTGTCACTGACTCACTTGGGCTATGAAAGGATCAAAGCGCTATTTGAGAAGGTGATGCTCTAAAAAATCCTACAGGCTAAAGTGATGTCAGCAAATCCAGGAGAAAGTTCTCTTAGCTAACACCTGCAGTTAACATTAGAGGAGGAATAACTGATCTCTGAAATTTTCCCAGTGATCAGCTGAAGCTTGGTTCCTATAACCCGGGGAACAGGAAGCAGAGATTTCACTTATCCTTCCCATTGTGAGGAAGAACAATTTCTAGCATTTAAGTGTATGTCCCCAACTCTGAGGTGCTGAGGTTTGTAGCTGTGGAATTCTCTCTCACGCAGCAACTCTGAGAGGAGCACAATTTCGTAAGACATTTAAAGAAATTACTGAGTGAAGCCACCTTTTTGCAATTTGGGGAATTTGTCACTGGCAAATTTTAATTGAGAAGTTATTTTTAATGAATTGGTCACAAACTTTTATAAGATAGCTTTGTTGACTCAGGTTTTCCCTCAACATAAAGAAGCCCTCTAGGCAACTGTCGTTTTAACTGTATCTGATATACTTAGATATTGTCAACCATGGCAAAGTCATTCTCTATTCAGCTCCAGTGTGCCACATGGTGATGAGGTAATTCATTATGTGAGTACTGTAAATGCTTTGCTGTTACTACCAAAACCAAGAGTTTCCATGCCAGACTTGATCATCCTGAATAAACATTTTAAATCCTTTCTTCAATCCTTATCAAGGTGTTCACAGGTAAATGGATTACTATGCAATTGTTTTAGATACAAATTCCAGGAAAAAAAATGTTAACACTCTGCATAAATGAACTGGTTAGGAAAGAAGAGATCATATGTGTTGAATGTAGCGTTAGGAATTATGCCATAATAATACACAAGCTTTGCCTTATGCTTGAAAAATAGTCATCACCTACACTATAATAATGCACTTCTTTAGGAAATGCTGCAATGACAATAATACTTGATGCTTTTTCAAAAATTGCACTGAGCATTGTGCAAGAAAAATGTTGTTAAACTGGAAACAGAGCCTGTAATTCCTTCAGTCTTTTCCAGTTCTAGAAGTTGGATGTTATAGCACTAGATCACAGATGATTGTGAGAATCAGTCTGTTCATAAGCCACTGCTAGCAGTAATCTAACCATGGAAGTCTGAGAATGAAAGTGAATGAAAGCTTGCAGGCAGAAGTAGGAAAGAAACATACTTTTTGGCACGCAAATCCTTGTCTGAGTCTGAAAAAGAAGCCCTGTCTTCTCACAATTTCATTTTAATTTGTAGGAAATTAACTACTACTCCATAATACTGGTTACTTGTAAATGTTTTCTTAATTTGGGAAAGATAGATCTTCTAATTCAGGAAAGATAGCTTTTCCCAGTGCTCTGGCTAGTCCACCCTGCTTACCCCTATTTCCTGTAATGAAAGGGCAACATTTTTAACTGTTCCAAACATCCTAAGTTTTGCTTTTGAGGCTTTAAGGTTCAACTTATCGAGGCAATATTCTTCAAAGAGAACCAAAAACTGTGACTGAACCATAGAATTTGCTTGTGAGTGTCCATCTTTCTGGGTAAGTACAGTGGAACCGGCAACATGCTCTGGCTGAAGATTAGTGGTGTTGCAGGCAGGAATGACTGCAAAACACAGTAGACACAGGTCCTCATAATAAATTCAGTGTCTTAACAAAACTGAGGTCTGTGTAACAGAGCACAGAGAGGATTATTACATGTCTTCATTGGTTTAAAATCACTGAGACACATGGCTTAAGCCATGGATTGTCACTGGAGGTGTGCTGTATTATCAAGAAATAGCTGCAAGAAACAGTATCAAAAAGCATAAGAAGGATCTGCTGCAAGGATTATGCTTCTGTTTGAATTGAATACTTATATGTTAGTATGTATGCTTGACAAAATGTGGTGCTATAAATATTACACTGCCAGAGACACATTTTAAAATTCCTGCTTAGGAAAAGATTTCATAATATTGTAGGTTATCAAGTCATGCATTTTGTACATTCCAAATTTGTGTCTAGCTTTATTTAGTGTGGTGGTAATACTGTACTGTGCATGTTATAGAGCAATCAGGTCAGCCTTAATATAATCAGACCAAAAGGCTGGTTAATAGTATTAATAACTTAAATAAAATCCCCAGAAGATAATTAAATTATAACAATGATTTTTTTCAATGAGTATGGCCTGTATTATTTTTCTTCTAGTCCTTTTCAGCAGGTAGCATACTGTAAGAACTAAGGTCCAGGCTCTTCTGCCATTGTCCTCCAAACCTGTCCACTTTGAGAGGAAGAAAGCGCTGCCTCCATTTTTAATCTATGACCTGCTCATTCGTGAATTCTAAAAATGTAGAACAAGATTGGTGTCTGCTTTGTTTTTCCAGTGTCCTAGGCTTTAGCTTGAGGCTTGGGGTGATGGCTGAGTGCTTCAATGTTGTTAGAGGTGTCCTACAGTGAGCTGCACAGCCTGTTTCTGATAATCCCACCTAGATTTGTCTCTGAGCCCTTGTTCTGTTAATACAGCCCTTCATTCAATAGGGCAAGAGCATCAAGTTTCTTCATTAAAAATTTGCCTGGTGTTACCTGGGAGAGTTAGGTATATTCAGTACTGGGTAAGCAGTCAGCTGGAGAGTTCAAACTGGAGAGGTAAATCACAAGGTTTGCCTAAAAACCACATCTTCACAAAGCGAACGAATCCTGCACTGTAACCTCAAGATAGACAGAACCCTTTCACTGCCATCAGGAGCATGGAGATAAGACTCCCCCATTCCACTACGCTTCTTTCTTGTTCCATTTCTGGTGGAAATATTTAACGTATCATAAAAATCATATTATCTGAGTAATCTTCAGTGGCTTCTACCTAAAAGTTTATTGTTCTTGCTTTTCCCAGAAAGCAGTTCTGGTTGTGTCTTCCCCCCAACCCCCCATAAAATTAATACAAAATTAATATATGTTTTAAAATGCTGAATTCCAATAGTAATGTTAATAGCTTGTTAGTTTATAGTCAAACAGAAATTATAGATTTGAAAATGATTAATTTTGTTAGAGATTAGCCTGCAGGATAAATCACTCCCCAGTACTGGGTCAACAGCTCCATGCTAGTGCTTAGGTGAGTGTAACTCAGCACACTGAACATGGAGATGTATAATATTAAAGAGGACTGTGACAATGGACCCTTAAATGGCTTCACATTCGATTCCTTGGAGGCTGTGTTAGGAAGCTCAGGCTGGATCAAACCTTTTCTGTGAAACCTGTGAGTTACCTGGTTGCTGGGCAGTTTCTGACAAATGGGTCTGATATTTGGGATCACATTTCTCTTCTCTGTTCTCATAAATACATTTGCATGCAGAGAACGGGTATGTAAAATCACATAAAACAGTCAGTAAGGGACGGAAGGAAACAAGACAAATTATAGGTTCCAACTTCTGGTTTTGCCTCTTCTCTAGGAGAAGGTATGCTGTCCACCAGTTAGGCAATCACAGTTTTCTGAAACTTTCGTTTTTTATTTCTGGAGCAGACAAGCTGTGACAGGCTTGCTGTCACATAGTGCCTGTGACATTCTAATTAAAGCATATGTCTCAATTATACCAGGTTCCTCAGCTCCCCAGATATAAAAAGACAGACACTACTTATTTACTTTTCTGGTATGTTGCAAAAAATAACACTAATTATGGATTGTGCTCCGATGTATTTTTATGCATCTCATCAACTTACCATTAGTGGGAACATTCACAGGCAGTGGTGCCCTTGCTCACTTATTTTAAAGTGGCTGTTGAAAGAGGTTTTTAGGGCACTAGTGATTTTAGAGACTTTGTAAGTTCTTATTGCTATGTCAGAGCTGTACAGCTCAGGCAATGGTAACTTTGCATACGATCTCCTTTTGCAGTTACATGTATCTCTGCAAAGGTCACTGGAAAACAGGAAAATTTCTGAGGTTTCATGAAATGAGATGTTATTATTTGAGCTTTTGAAGTACAGAAGGGTTTAATTACCAGTATTTAATGAAATTCTCTCTTTTTTTTCCTTCCTAGCTGAAAAATACAAGTTTTATTTTAAACAAAAAATAAATCTTCCTAGTTATTTCATAACCTTTCTTGGAATTAATGGAATTATACTTCTTTAATGCAAAATAAATTTTAGTGAACATCATTCTAATATTTGATAATGTGGGGGGTTTAATTTTGCAAGGATTTATGTTAGTACAGCTTCACTCTGCTGAGGATACTGTAAGTATACTAGGTATATGTGCTGAGTCTAAATTAATAAAAAATATTTTAAGGAGTGCTATCTGGTTTTGGGGATATAGATTTATTAAGTTGTTCATCTGTGTTGAGAAGTCTAGATTCAGATCTAAGAGAGCTGAAATATTCAGGTGACATACATGTCCAGGACACAAATGATATGTAAATACTGTATTAAACAAATTTGAGACTCTAATCTGTTTGAGAATGATGGTAAATCTAAAGTATCTAACATGATGAACTCATGAAGTTAGCTCTACATTTCTGATTATTTAATCATAGAGTTACTTTGAGTTATATCTATGAGAAATGTATATTAAGATAAACTCTTTGGAAATGTTTGATTTTAATTGATTTGCATGGGACTAGAAGAGTGCCAGTTGCTTTCTCATTACACATTTTAAGGTGAATAGAGAAGATATGACTGGAAAATTTTATTTTCATGACATCTTAGAATCAAAGAAATGAACTCTAGTGAAGCAGATATTTATTAATGACTCAATCAAAATCTGTCTTCAGAGATATGATTAAGTAAAGTTCGTGGAAAAATGGTAATGGCCTATCCTTTACAACTATGCTTTCAATGTCAGGCTATACTTCATGTTTTAAGTTAATTTGCAAATTGTATTATTTTCTTAGAGTGACTAAATTTTTTGCATTTTGTTGTTTTTCTTTATTCATGGTTTCCTTAAAAAATGAAAGCAAGTAAGTAAAGAAGCTTTTAGACCTAGGTATACAAAAAAGAGTCTGATTTCATTAGTGAAAGAACACTAAAAAAATTTCTGAAGCTTGGTTTCCCTAGAAAGTGGAAGTATCTGCGTGTAATTCATTCTAGATTTTATACTGCTTTGGGTACACAATGTAATTTGCACGTCAAGTCACAGACTGACTATCTACTTTTATGCCTACACAACTGTATAAAGTGTATACATAGAGAAGCTAGTCTGGGGGGATGCACAAAAAGGCAGGATAAGACAATGCACATTTGAATCCCTAGTACTCTCTCCAGGGGCTTGTCTGTGTTACAGCATTTACTACTACACATTGATAAAAGTGGTGGGGAGCTGAAAGGTTCTTGCATGACTAATCAGCTAAAGAATCTAAGCAAGAAACCCTTACAGGGGAGAAAGAAAGCACTTAGGCCATCCAGCAAACAGAAGATGTTGTGTGTTGTAATTTAAAATAAAAAAATACCCTCTTGACAGTGAAGTTTAACTTCAACTTTGCTGATTAATTATATGGCTTGATTTTTCTCTATTAGAATTTATATTAGCAATGCCAAGGTAATACCACAACAGAGTTTCTATTACCTTATCTCTGAGGCATTCTGAAGCACCTTATGGTCAGTCAAAAATCTTGCCTGACAGACCAAATCTGAATACCAAAACTTTATGCTGTACTTCATAGGAACTGAAAGAAGTTCGAATCCTTCCTTCAGACTGGGTTGTAGAGGGCAACTATGAGCTCAGGGAGTTTATTTTCTTATTTTAACTTACTCATAGTTTTGCCTAGTATCTTGGCAATTTCTATATAAAACAGTACCAAAAATAAAGCACCCAGCAGGTAGCATACCCTCCATCTCCACTTCAGAGCCTCAAGATCTTTTAATATGGATTTTTTTTTTTCTCTCCTGTTTCCATCATCCTTGTGTCATAACTGCTTTAAGGCAGATCACTGCATCCACATAAGGAGGATACTCCAGACATGAATCTGTGTTGTGCCAGTCAGTCAAGATATCTCAGAATGCGATGGCTGGAGTCAGAGGATAAGCCTTTCACCTTTATATATTTCAGAACAAATCCAGTTAATGTCTTTGAGAAGAACATACCCTTAACTTGCTCTTGCCACAATATCCTTAGTAAGTCAAGGACAGAAGCCTTTTCCCATCAGGCAGTCAATGTACCTATCTCTCTAAAATCCCAACATCTGCATTGTCATAATTTATATCCTGTAAATAGGATGGCAGTGATTGTCCGCAGTTGATCAAGTCATTTAAGTCTTTATTGATAAATTATTCTGTAATAAGATCCTTACTTTAAAAAAGCCTCCATTCAGTAAACTGCACATTCATACTTATTCTTAAACCTATGCTGAAATCCCATAGATTTTACTGGCTTTGAATCCTTTACATAGCTTTTCAATTCCCAACAACTAAAGTGCCTTGCTGAATCTGCGCCTAAGAGCGAATCTAATGAATTATCCCGTAGCCATTGAGACTGAGTTAATGTCTTCATTTGTTCAAACTAAAGTGATGAACCGGGGATGTAGTCTGAACCAAGCTAATGAAAAACAGTAGAAACATGATTGGAAAAGTTGGAGTACTTGTCCTGTTTATGCATGTGTGGCTGTGTCAGAAATTTATTTCACAGAAAAACTAGAAATGAGGCATTTTGAAAATAAAACTTCTGTAGTAATTTTGGTTATTGAGAAAAGGAAAGAG
>NW_009933335.1:23978-30734 GCF_000696875.1 Nestor notabilis
ATAGAGTTGTTTCTGAAGGCTTACTAGATGGCATCATTGGTCAGAAAAAGAAATTAATTAAAGTTTAAGATTCTCCTTGCAAGTTAAACTGTCCCTCTGAAAACTGTTTTGTTTTCTTGATTTTTGCAAGTCTTCTATGACTTGTTGCTTTCTACATAATATGAAGTTCAGTATAGACTTAATAATACAGAAAAGTCTGCCTTACCTCTTTTCCAGGCATTGCAAGCTGCCTTTTATAATGTTGATTGTTACTGGGAGACAGGAGGTGCATGTGTGGAGGATAGGGGATGCCTGAGAGCTAGAGAAAATTTCATCTTCCTGATCTAATATTTGTAAATGAAAATGTCATAACCTGTAAGACATGAGTTTATAAGCAAGGTGCTCTGGACAGATTTGCTGCTCCTTATCTTCTAGTAAATCCCACTTCAGTGTATCCTACCTTGTCAGTGTTTACAGGTTGCCACCTTTGGTACTGGGCTTCAAAAGTCTTTTGAAAGGGAAGCCTCTTGAGGGTGGCTTTGATTTCAAAATGCTAAAGTTTTAAAGGAGAGTACTTGAGCACAGAGCTGAGCCAAACCTTTGCAGAGAAGGCAGTGGTGCTTTAGAAATGTTGACAAGCTTGGGAACAGCAATGAAATAGAAATTGATCTCTATAGGAATAGATGCTTGGAGGGCAACTGTTTTCTCAGAAGTAAATGTAAGGGAGAGCTTCGCTGGGAAACGTGAGTTTTGATGTTAGGTGAAGATGGTAAAAGTAGAAGGACAAGTAGGTCAGGCAGACAGAGGATGCCTCACAGAGGGCAGTTTCACAAGACAATCCAACACTGCAACCTGTAAAAATGGGCAGTAGTTTCCCAAAACGAGAACCAAACCTTTTAATGAATGTCCATCAGTATCTGTCATGTCAAACCCAGTAATTTATCATCAGGCTGTAACTGATTTGGATTAGACCTCAATTTTTGGTGAAATACTGAGATTGAAAAAAAACCAAGGAAAATGGAGGTTAACGGCATTGTAGTGCACAATACCTTACCATACAGGCTAATGTGGGTGGGCCAACCTTGCTCACTTTAAAGAAAACTTTTGATGAACCAACATCATGCAGATGGAAGGCAATGAGAAAATAAACCCTCATGGTATCAAGGTTAAATGATAGCTCCTTGTAACAAGAGAGGCTAAATTACATGTTAAGTATTCACTACCTCTAGGCAAATGTAAGCTTGAAGAAAATGAAGCAGCAAATCCATTCTAACACATAAAATTATTTCTACCATGAATTATTTGACAGTTACCTCTTGCTTTCATTCTGTTATAAGTTGAAAGTAATGTTTAATTATCTCAGTATCCCACCAATAATGAAAATCTCAAATACATTCAAGAAAAATTGCAAGGGAGAAAACTGGCTTTAAAAATAATTTAACTAATCAAAATATTTTAATACAAAATTTCTTGCTTGTTAGTACTTTTTTCCTACTGTGTTAAGAATAAAATGTCATTTTAAACTAAATTTGTATGGAAATTAAAGGACTGGCCTTTTACTCTACCTTGAGTTATAATGGCTGTACCTACACTTCCAACTCCACTAAAATATCAAACGATACTCTATCTTCTAACCCCGCTCAATTATCTGTTCATGTACCAAGACTGAAAGCAATCAGACTGTCAGGGCCCTGAGGGCCTTAACAGGCCTTACTGGCCTTGACCACCCCCAGGACTTTCCGCTCACGCTTACAGTGGTGCCGTTTCCCCAAAAGGTCCCCATTTCAGTCCCGTCCAGGGCAGTTGGACCCTGCCCCAGTGACACGGTAGGATGCTGGTCTCCAGCTCCCCACAGTCTTGCCCTGCCTGGACATGGGCCTTGCTGAGCCGGGTTCATCCATGGGCAGACATCTCAACCTGGCTTGGCCCATCCCCAGGGAGCTGGCTGATGCCAAAGGCTGCCCCCCCATCCACCTGACTGGGGCAGTGGGACGGAAGCTGGCTGGCGAGGTCCTGCCCAGCAGCATCAAGGGCCCCCCATGCTCCTGGTGCATGGAGCAGCCAGCCCTTGTGCTCTGCTGACACAATCTTCGTTACAGATAAAGGCCCACAGACTGGCCATTCTGTATTAAAAACACTAATATAGACGTGTTGCTGAAATGAGATGATACTAAAGCTTTGGGCCATGTCAACAGTTCCTCACCCTTTCTTAGCACTGAATGTCATCATCAGTGCAGGCGTTTTGTGTTGTGTTGTCCTGGGTTAAACCACAACATGTGTAAAGCGGCCGTCTTTTATATCATGCATTCTGAGCACTTCATTGTGAAAAGGATCAAAACTAAGTACCTGAGTAGTGCTGAAAAAAGATGTAGAGAACGACAGTATCAGGGAAAAACAAACAAACAAACAAACATTTTCTTTTTAGTCTGTGCAAGCACCTATAGTGTTTTGTGGACATACTCATGATACTTACATTAGCTGTTCTGTACTGACTTCCTTGCTACTCAGGCTTAACACAGGTTGTATGCAAAATGGGTAACAAAGAAAGGCCATTTTCATAAATCTGAATCCACTTTTGGTCTAAGTAGAAGTTTGCTCTACAATTTTGTTTTTGAAGAAGCTGCTATGAAGAAGAGAACAGTCCAAATAATACAGTGTGCTTGAAAAACAGAAAGCTACTGTCAAACTCTGAGTTGCAGTAGCATGTCTTTCTTGCCCTTCCAAAGCTTTTCTCTGAGATACCTTTTTTTTTTAATGTATTTTATTTTAAAATAGACATCTCTTGTTGTATTTTCTCATCTGCTGTGTAATTCCATTCCCCGTCTAATTTCAGAAGAGAAGATATGGTGGTCTGCTATACACATATCTGTGTACGTGGCCTGGGAAGGCCAGGAGGGCTTCATTCCGGTCAGGGCTCCAGTGCAATGAATGAAGAAGCTGGAGAAGCACATGTGCTTTGTTCATTGTGATCAGGCAGCAAAAAAGCACTTTGCCCCTAGATTTTGACAACTTGAACATAATGGGCTTCTTTCACAGACCATTAAAATAACTATCAGTGAACTATTGCCATGAATTCAAATTCTGTATAATCCTTTAAAAATTCATCTGATATGTGGATATCAAATCCAAGTTCAATGAAATCCCTGCTGTGCTTTTCCTCTCTTTCTGATCTTTTTTGGCTTCTCATCCCACTAAAAAATAATAAGAGAATTATTACCTCTGTTAATAAGGTATACCTAAGGCAAACTTTTCAAAAGTAACACTTTCTATGTGCAACTCCTTTTAAGTTCAGTGCCCTTTAGCAGGTGGGGAAAGAAGCATCACTTTATGAATCTATTTATTTCTTCTATTTTTTTTTCTACAAGTTCCACAGAGATTTTCTTCATCATGATTTACATTAAAGTTACTCTTTCTTTCAAAAGGTACCTTTCCTGGGTTTCCTTATGATTTTAAAGCCAAGGATCAAGTATCTTTCTGTTGAAGTTTCTCCATGTGTTTTATTTCTCTAGAAAAAATTCTGTTGTGCTGTGTTGTGCATGTTGGTTAAAAGTAGCTTTTTTTCTAGCACTCCCTGATGTTGAAATCCTGTTACCTTTGAAATGGACTTGGTTACTATTTAGTGGTGCAACTAAATATAAAAAGTTGGCTTGTGATGTCACCTGTATAAATAGTAACATCAGTGCCCTGTCAGACTCAAATGCACCATCCACAAAAATTATCAATGCAAGAAAAATGGTGAAAAGGGATCATTATGGCTCAAAAACATGTCCGAGAGCATTCCATATAACTTCCGTTAGGCTGAAACCACAACTAAATTTCACAACATGCATTTTACTAGGAACACTTCTCTATAATATTACCCACTTTTAACAACAGAAAAGCAATTTCTATAGGAGTTTCATTTACTTCTTTTTAATTTATTTAAATGGGTCATTTGGAATGAAAATCCTTGCAAATCTCAAAGCAAAGCAACCAAGGTAAAGAGACTACTTCACTGCTAGCAATATTCTGCTAATAGATTGGGTGAAAAAGTGTGCAGTTGTACTGCTTTGATTGTCCTTGCACAGCAATTCTATTTTAATTACAAGATAAATGCAAGCATATAATCATGGATGCTAAGGTTAATCCTATAAAACGTATGTATTAAATGTGCCAAAGCAGACAAAACCCTAATCTTTAATACTGTCTCTTTTTTTTAATTTTATTTTTATATTGTCTCATTTTAAGCCTTAGAAGCCCTCTGGTTTTCAAATACAAAAGGAATTAAAATAATAGAGGAAGGAAAGAAGAATGAGAATGACAGAGGAATTAATGACAAGACAGCATCATTCCAGAAGTGTGAAAAAGAGAACTGCTTTCATCCTTTACTTCTTAAACCATGCTACAAAGAAAAGTTCATATTTGAATCAGGAGAGAAGTTGTGGGTTTGGTGGTTCTTCTTTTGAGGTGTGTGGGGAGACATGGACAAGAAGGTAGGCTCCTCTGTTTCCTCCCACAGATGCTACTGATAATTTCATAACAGACTGTAAGATTTGCTGACTGTCGAGCATGCTGACAGGCTGCTGGTATCAAACCCTCTCACGGCAAATCTTCCTGAATCAATGCTGTGGAATCTGTGGTGATCCAGCAACAAGGGATTACTTCTACTACTTCTCCTAGGTGATGACAGGAACATTTCAGTGTATCTTAGTATCTTAATTGCTGATGCTGCCCAAAAGCTCATGCAAATCCAGTTACTCTCTTTTCTTCAGTGCTGGACTATTGTCATTAGGATGCTTAGGCTATGTGAATTTGGTGAAGGAGAATTTATGTTGTTGCTGTGTATCATTCACCTACCTTGCAAATAATTTTAATCTTGAAGCTGCTAGGCAGTTTACCAGTACACTATTACATGTACTCAGAGGCTGTACAGAAAAAAGAGCTTTAAAGTGAAACTGAAGACTGTGAGGATGCTGAAGGAAGGGGAAGGAGGAAAACAGAAATCCATTTTAGAAAGTGCAGACTCTGAAATCAAGTGTAACATCCAGGTGCCTACAGTGTGAGCAGAGGAAGATGTGATTGTGCAGAGTGTGATAACAGTTCTTTCTCTGTAATACTTGTTCTCTATCAGATATGCTTGTGCTTCCCTATTATATTTAGACGTGTACTGCAGGCAATTTCAGGAACAGTTTGGTGAGCATGTTTTCTGTCTTAAAGAATGCACAGGGGGGAGTGTAAGATGTGAGATAAAGGGAGCACTAAACATAGAAGTGCTTTAAGTCCATAAAAGTGAGTCAACAGCACTTCCTCCTCTTAGAACACTTGCCTTCTAAATTGTTTTACTTTACACATGCTACATGTGAAATGTACCTAGAGAGGAAAATGATTTTTTTCTGTGGCTTGTTTTACTCCCTTTCAAATGGCATCACAAGCATTTGTGTGAGGTTAATCCAGTGAGCTGCCCAGACTATTACCTGGGTATGCTTCTGTTCAGAATAATTAGTGTTATTAAGTAGATTTTTTGAAAGTCTCTGAGTGATTTGGTAAATGGTATTTTGCAGTCACTTAGAGGCCTTCTGAAAATTTTGGTTTAGTTGCTTGTAATTTAAATAATTTGATAGTTTTGAAAGGAAATCAAAGCTGTGAATTGATTTGTCCTAAGTGGTGAGTTCACTTTAGAACTCTGTCACTTTAAGAATGACCAATAATTTGGGGTACTCTCTTTGACCTTTAAAAGGGCCTGACTTCAATTTTTTTGAAGGAAGCAAAATTCTGATAGAATTTAGTGTAGTTATCTCTGACCATCCTGACTTCTGGAGCAAGACTGTCTGAAAAGAACTGTGCTGCTTTAGCTCTGAAAGTTTTCCTGAAAGAAATTATTTTTGAGATGAAAAAGAAAGTGACTGGATGGGGGTGAAAAGAATGAAAATCTAGTGCTATATCTACTGGTTTGTTTTTTGAAATAGCCGTATTTTTATGAACAAAGTATTATAGATAGGATTAAAAGCTTTTTATATGTTGTTTCATAATAAAAGCTTTGTGTTGAATGAAGTTTTTCCCAAGAATGCTACCACTCTATATATTATATTGAGTAAATACAATCCAAAGAAGGATTTGGAAAAGGAGCTGGCAGATGGGAAACCGTGCTAAGCTACTGAAAGTAATGAGTTACAGGGACTCAAGCAGAAAAACTTGAGAGAAAATAACCTATTCTGGTTTCTTTCTACTATGACTGCTGCCCAAGTCAAAAGTTGAAGATGTGGATGTAGAGCTCAGGCAATTTATGAGAGATTTTTATCTGCTTTCTCCAGGACCAAATTTGATAACTCGCTCGTATTTTAGCCATCAAATTTTGGGTGAGGAGAAGATTAAAATCTTTGTTGAGCGGGTCATTGCCATGTATTTATTTTGCAGACAGGAATAAAAGGATGGTAATTTGCTTGTTCTGTTGTTGTAGTGAATTTTCTGTTGTATATCTCAAGTTATTTGTATTGTTTACAAGACTATTTCCAAACTATAGCAAGGGGATATGCATGAAATCTGAGCTTCAGTGGGAATTCTTTTCCTGACTTTACAGTAGACTCAAGATCTCATCCTGAGTACTACTCATTTCTACCTGCATAAAATGTTGTGGTCCCAATAGAATGAAGTTTATTGCTCGATTAGCATTTACTGTAAGATTCTGTGCTCAGTGGAGTACAGACATTGAAAGGTTTTCATTATTTTAAAGTGATTCCTTTCTTCCTGATGATCATAAGTAACTCTCTAGGGGGCTCAAAACCAAAGTCTGCTGCTTCT
>NW_009933335.1:30763-47606 GCF_000696875.1 Nestor notabilis
TGTTTCCCTTTACTGCATATGTATTTATTTTATTGTTGGGGTTGTCCAAAAGTTACTGTAATGTAGATCAGATGGTTGATTAAACCACAGCTGGCTTTTAGAAGTATTTTTAAAACCCCAGGATGCTTTTAAAAAGAAAACACATAAAGATTTCTATGAGTTCTGAAAACAAATATACCAAATAGGGTATGGGGAATTATTCTTTTTGTCCTCTGTGTTAACTTTCATAGTGTTTGGGTAGCAGTTTCTATATGAATAGAAAATATTAGACATTGGATGATATTGCAAGTCTCCTATTCACCGCTCCTTTTAAAATAACTTTACTGCAGGAAACAGAAGAGCAAATGTTAGGAGAAGCAGTGGATTTCAGCCATTTGAGCTGTGGCTGTTAGTACTCAGTAACTTGGCAAGCAAAGTCATGTTTTCTGATGTTGCAATAAACTGTTATTTTTAAGATGCCAGATTTGGCCCAAGAATCTGAGTGGGGAATTTTATCCCAATAGTTCATATAATCAACTGTGAAACCCACCAGCTGCCAGTTGTTTTCTGCCTCTCTGCCCATCACAAGCAAGATGTCATCACTAGTCAGAAATCTTCTTCCAGATGGTGTACGTAGCTTTAATTTTGAGTTTGATGAAAGGAGTAGTGAATGATTAAGCACTCACTAAGGTAAGCTGTAGCTTGTAACTACTGTTTTCTTGAGTAAATAGAGCAAGGTGTTTAATCAAGCAATGAAGTGCCAGAAACATTAAGCTATACACATCTCAAATGTCATGATATCACATACATTGCTAATGGAGTCTCATCGTTTGAGCCTGTCACTTCACCAAAGTACATGGTGTGAAATACTCATTCTAATTCTCTGCTAGGGAGCCATACGAAGGCTCGGACACTGCAAACACTGTATGCTTCATTTACCTTGTGAATACTTCCAGTGACTTTACTGAGACTAACTATGGAAGTCATCATACTCATAATTCTAGTCATCATTCTAGAATTTGAGTGTGCACTGCAATTGTCTTTCAGTGTTTGTGAGGACTGGGGCAGAATTTGGAGGTCTGTGTGCGTTTGTCATTTATCCTACCCAGGCAAGCACAAAAGGATGTGGTAGTGGCCTGTTGGATTTTTCAGGAAACAATCTTCCTGAATGATCAGAGAAATGAGAAAAAAATCAACTAAATACTAACTTAAAATAAAGATCTCTGCTGTAAAAAGGTAGTAAACTTGGAACTAATAAATCTTGATGAAAAAACTTTTAGTCAGTTTTGTCATTGTTTCTTTAGCTCTGCTCTTAGAAAACCAACTCACCGTGGAAAAGTGATACCTTTCTGTCCCTCTTCCCTTGGACAGTTTTTCTGCTAAAAGTGACCTATTTTTTTTACAAAGTGAAAGAATGAAGAGCATAGCTATGTATCGTTCTGCAATAATCTGAGCAAGGTTCTCTACAGAGCCTCAGAAGTAGCCTTAATGCTCTGAAGGGCTGGGGAGTGAAGAGCTAAAAGCTGTCATGTACATCTCTGAGGCCTCCCAGGGACAATTAGGGCCTCTACAGTATTTGGAAGTGTACTTGTTGATCATAGCGAAGTGTAGTGTGTCTTTTAAAGTTTCTACTCTCATTTATGTCCATTCATTTGTTTAATCTTTTATTTCTTTCAAACGATTTGCTGCTAAAAGTCTCCTAGACTAGGAGAAACACTAGAAAAGCTACAGATAACATATACAGGCCTTATTGTGGGAACCAGTCAGCTCAAATTTCAGCTGCAACTTCTAATGTTTTCCCCTCACAAAGGTAGTGGGGAGGGCTGAAGAGCGTGATTAGTTAGCAAATGGTGTATCCCAATCTTAATTTCAACAAGCACTAGAATTTAGTCTGTAAGCACAAAACCCATGTCTCTGAAGCACTACAGTTATGATCCAGTAATTCCTTCCTTCTGTACTGACAATGTTTTGTCCTCTCTAACAGGACTCTGGAAAGATCCTGTAATCCTGAATGGTTAAATGTGAGACAGGTTACGTCCTCTAATAAGAGTTTGAATGGGTACGGACAAATCTTTAGTGTGAAGAAGAGCCTGTTTATAGTGGCACTTTCTTTTCTACTTTGACACTTTTCTACTAGACACAGGCCTACCAGAAAAGGTGAAGTCAAGACTGTACCCCAGTAAGCACATATTTTAGGTTGTGTTGGTATGCCAGCCTGTCAGGTATGGTGCTTCCCAAGTAGAAAGGCTATCCCCTGTAGAAATATCCAGTACGTACTGGTAAGAATTTGGAGCACAGTTCCAGTTAATTGCTAAGTAAACAATACACAATAACAAAAAACCCCACTTACTGCTTAAATAGAAGACCATGGAAAATAACATGAGAACTGGGTAAACAGACTGTACACAGAGGAAAACTGTAAAACTGAAATACCATTTGGTGGAGAAAGAAGCTTGATGGCTGTGGTATCTTGTGGGGATTAAAGACTAAAAATGGCTTGAGGCTTTTCACATAAGCACAGTATGTTCAGAGGGAAGAATACTTTCAAGTTTGGCTCCAAATATTGAAACTAAATTTAAAGAGTAGGATTTTTCAGAAGTTTGGTTGAATGCACAAGCTATCAAAATGCTTTCTATGACCTGTGCTAGGGAAAAAAAAAACAAAAGACAAAGTAAGCATTCCTCAAGCTGTTCAATAATTACATGCATGTTTGAAGTGATTTTTTTCCCTGCCTGGCTAAATACTTGTTTAAATTGAAAGTTATATAACCCTGTAGAAAAAAGGCTGTGGCACAGTGTAATCTTGAATTGTGTGCAGAATGGTTACAGCCAAGATTACCTTAATACAGCTATTTTAGCCTTAACGCTGTGCGAGTGCTCTTTGCTCAGCTGAAGAATTGCTGCCTATGAATTGTAAAATGCTAGAGCAATTTTTTTGTGTGTTTGCAGCTCCCACTAAACAATTTTGGATAGTATAACTGAGGGACAGGCTTGGCTGACCAGGACCACATTTTGGCTTTGTTTTATGTGCAGTGTGTATGTTATTGTGAGCTATTTCACTGAAGGCTACTCCTGAGAGCCTTGGTTAGAGAGAGGTTTCTGAAGAAAAAGAACTAGCAGAGGAGGGTGAGAAGAAAGGAGAAGGGGAATGTGTACAACAGGGATAGTTACAGATTCTACATATAGAAAAATATGAATTTAGGATTGGACCTAACTGGTTTTAGCATGCAGCTAATGTATAGATGAAAATACCCTTTGTATACTATTGCTGTGCTGCGGTTGTTGCCCCAGGGAAACAAGTATGATACAAAGACAAAAGAGAGAGCTCAAGAATATGACGGGCAGGGGAAGAATCAGTGTGGAAAACAGAGTATTTCATAAGGGATTTTGAGCTATGTCCATTTTGAAGTATATCCCTCATATTGACTTGAAACATTTTTCTTTGATAGAAAACAGGACACTTTGTTCCTATTTCAACCTTCAGAATGTTTTAAAATATTGCATAGAAGAAAATTCCAAATGAAATTTCTGAAATTTCTCAAAACACTTACTTAAAAAACACAAAACAAACCCTTTAAAATTCTTTAACTGAAATGGTCCCATTTCTGCTAAATGTTTGGAGTTTTTCTGTCTGCTTTAGTTTTGACTTTGTTTCTTTTGTTTGTTTGTTTATTTGTATGCTTTTTGTAGATAAATATCCAGACTGAAAAAAGCTCACTTGTAAATTCTGATGGCCATACTCCTGGGTTCTGCAAACTTCCAGTGGTACATACACAATTCTCTGAATTAGCATTTTCTAAAACTAGTCCTAGAAGCCCCAATAAACATTAGTTCAGGCTTCAGTGATATTACAAGATTCATCCTGGTTCTGACCATGCCTGTGGAGCTACAAGGCTGTTGGGTAATCACTTGCACTGAAGAGCCTCCATTGCTTTTAGAGCCAAGCTTTCAGTGCTTGTACCACTGATTGGGACCAGCCTAGATGCCATTCATACCATATGTCTTCAAGGCATTTGACTCCTTTTTACTTCAGACCCTTCCCAATTTTATTGAATATCATTTTCACAGTTGCTCCAAACATAATTAGGCATCTGCTGTCTTTAAATTTTCTGCAAACACACATCAATATTTTATCTTTGCCCTATAAAATTGTACATAACTGTATCTGCCCTTTGGTTAGCCAGGCTGACTGCTGTCTCCTCATCATTGAAATGCATGTCATTTCTGACAAATCTTCTTTCACAAAATAATTAGCAAAATCATTAGATTAAAAAAGAAAACAGAAAGACAAAAGGAAAATCCCAGTTTTGAAATTAATTCATTTAAATATGTGGTTATTAAGTAATTAAAAACCGTAGGAAAACCAGCAGCTGCATGATGACCACTGTACCTCTTGTACTCATGCTGAAGGCTAATTAATTGCTTTTTCATGTTTACTGTGGTGATCCTCAGAAATCTGAAAGATTAAAGATCTACGACTTTTTATCATCTTCTGGCTGTGAAATGATCCATTGTAAGTGGGCTTTTATTTTTTCTGTACATTTGATTAAGGAAGAAGAGTCAGGAAAAATCATGAAACAAAGAGTGACCTTTGTGACTTAGGAGAAGATGAATATCCACTGATCTACCCCTTGAAGGCAATTATGCTTTCTGTAGTGTTTTGGGTACTTATGGGTTTGGTTGTGGTTTTTGGTTTTGGGGTTCTTTTAATAAATCTAAAATTTAAGTGAGGCGAATCTTACCTCTTGTGTTTACTAGCCATGAAGTAATTGTTGTTGCTCATTAAGCTTTTGGCATGCTTTAAGTGGGCAAGACTCGTAGGTTTGCAATTCTATCTCTTCCAGAGAGACTTGTATTTGCAAATCAATTAAATAGATACTTGACCACATCAACAACTGATTGCCTCCCTGATGCCATAGCCTACTTGTTGTAAACAAGTGGAACATCAGATTAATGCTGGATATCTGTTCTGTATTACAAAAAACAAAAACAAAAACAAAAAACCAAAAAACAACCAAAAAAACCCCCAAAGGACTAGCGTTTCCCATTAACTGCTATAGTCCTAAAATGCAGATATGGCACATAATGTGGATGGTTTGGATTTGATTTCATAAAGAGACAGATTTGCTTTTCTTCTGTTCCTTCTCAAACTGTTGACTGAAGAATTTTGATAACCATTGTAAACACTTCAAATGTTTTCCTGAGAGCTTGCTTAATGCCATTGCTCTTCTAAACCCAGCAACTTGCCAGAAGAGGAATTTTAGAAATACTAGCTAAAACATCTTGACAAGCTAAACATTTTTTTAAATCAGAGTAGGTGGACTTAGTTGACTTACTGCCAGCTACAGTATCTGTCGAAGAACATAAGCTGTGCTACAAAGAGTGGATTAAAGCTGGTGCCAGGAATCTACAGATTCTGGACCCAGTCTCATTTCTGCAATTTAGTAGTGTCATGTCTTGAGCAAGTCACATCCTTTTTGTCCACATTTGTTCCACTGTCCATGAATTAGGGACAGTATTTACCTACTTCTTTCAAAGAAGGAAGTTTTGAGAGTATAAACCCTAAGGATTATGACCTGCACCTATGCATGTGCATTTGGCACACACTAAACAGCTTGCAGCCTCTTAGCAGGAGTGCTCCTGATCATTGCAACCTTTGAGGACTTTTTTTTCCTCCCCATAGTTTTAAACTGCAAAAAAATCTGGTAGGTTTGGTCAGGTTCCAGTATTTTAGACTTTTATTATGCTTTCCATAAACAACTGACTGAAATAACGTAGTCTCTTGTCTCTCTTCCACACATACTGTGGTTGGCATTAACATCCCTGAAACAGAGAACTTGAAACTTCCTTCTGCTAATGTTATGATTCCAGTTGCATCTCAGTTATACAACACAAATGCCTAAAAATACAAATTCTCAAATCCTTTCTTGGGCAAACTTGAGAATAACAGCAGTGAACAATTAGCATTTCTAGAATGCAGAATTTCAAATACTTAGAGCCATGCTATTTTCTAATTCTCTCTTTGTCAAAACACTAGCTTGTATACCAACATGCAACTTAAATTCTCAAAAAAAAAAAAGGTTTTCTTTATTGTTCTGTGTGAAAGGAATTCAGCATTATCTGAGACACTATAGTATTCCTGACCACTACATATACCCTGAAAGAGCTTGAAGATTCTTAAAAACAGATGCAATAAATTTCTTGGCTCTGCAACTTCCAGCTCTTTCTGGATGTCAAGCAACTTGATATAGAGCTTATGTTTCTTTACAGCTTTAAACTATCAATAACTATCTTCTGGATATTCAGCAAACCATACACATTCTCCAAAGTCTGTGACATGTTACTTCTCAAATTCTGTATGTAGTACCCAGCACTGTCTTTCTGTAATCTCTTTTCCCTTTCTTTCAGAAGTATTTTCATTCTATATTTTCAGTCTCCTTTTGTGAGTGAAATATATTATCATATTGAATGAATATATTATCATATAATCATATATTATCTTTTAATTTGGGGGTCTGGATGCTGCACTCTTCAATGTTTACCTAAACACAAAAGCAGAAGTACTTCAAAACAAAGTAACCTTTTGAATCCTTTCCTTCTGTTATCGTTTCCAATTGTTGGCCAATAAAGAGTAAACCATAGTTTGAATCTGAACAGCTTTTACTTTTACTTCACACCTTTACAAGAGGTGGATACAGCAAAGGGTCTCAAAGGACTCACACAATAAGGATAAATGGTAGGATCCAATATGGTAGCTACAATTTATAGAATATTAGGTGCATAATCACTGCAAATCCTGTTGTAAATATCCTTTTAGAATGTTACTGGAAGATTCATGAAAACAGGTGAGTCCGTGCTGTACAGCTTTGGGGTGAGATGAGAAAATGGTGCCAATGGGGTGTTATGAAATTAAGAATTTTTTAAAAAAGTGTATATAATAAAGTTTAGACATTCAGAAAAAGAACAGTTTTCACTGTATCATGCCTAGCTCTCAAGCATAACTATATGTGAAAAGATAGCATCAGTGTCAAAAGCTGATACACTGTAAGACTAAAGCCACAAATTTTGCCTCCTAAAATGAGTAGCTATTTTTGAAAATGCTGGCCCTGGTAAGAATAGAAATGTGCATTGTTCTTTATCACCCTGCTCTAAGTGGAGGCCACTTTTAAATACTTGTCTAGAAAGACCACTTGCTTAGCAAGTGACAAAAGCCAAGCATTTTGAGAATCCAAACAGCCAGTATGAACCAGATTTCCAGTTCCCAGAAATCCTTCTCTGTGCCCTATAGCTGCCTGCTCATGTTTAACTAGCAATTCTTGAGAAAGTATTTTCCTTTCTGGGTGTACAGCAAATTATGCAAGTGGATACCTAGCATTTTCTTAAAGAGAAAGTTCTCCTTTATCTGAAATGGACTATTTGACAGCAACCTGTCTTTCATAGTATATTTTACTTTGTGACAAGCCATGTATTTTTGCCTGATCACGTATGAGTTTAAAGATGGCAACCAAGGAAATATTAACAACTCTTTTCTCTTCAAAACATGCTATCAATCTATGAATACTACAGAAACAAACAAACAAAAAACCCCACCCCAAACCCTGAACATGTGTTAGACACTACTAAACAAAACATACCAACTACTGGAACCCAGCCTAAAAATGAAATGTATCTTTCCCCTTGATGAGCCAGAAACCAGTGTAATTTGTCTGGTAGATATGCAAAAAGCTTATCTAGTTCATTTCATGTTCATCTAAGGTTGATCCACTTAATTATTTCTTCCATTAAACAGACCACTGCTGCTTTTTTTCTGGTTGGAAAAAGTGCCATTGTCACAGGAGAGAGATTTTATGCTCGGAAGACCTGGGATTAGAAGAACAATCATTTTGATATTGGAAATTTGTGTTTGAAGGCAGATTGCTTTTGAGCATGTAGAAGGTTTTTATGCTGACACTCGTCTGTGTTATGAAATAATTTCAAACTCTGGGATGATAGCAGATGTTATAGTTCAAAGAATCAAAACTCCTGGTTTTGGATAAAAAAAATATTTCAGTCTTGTTAGAAAACAGAAGAAAACATACGGCATAATAGGTCAATTGAATGGCATTGTTTGCAGGAAAGCTGACATTTCAGGCATATCCGCAGTGCTCCCTTAAAGTAGGCCATTTTGCTGGGCAGAGGAGGATTTAATACATTCTCTTATATTGCTGTGTCAAATTGGTTTAGAACATAATAAAATGGGGAATGTAAAATAAAGCCCTCTGGGATTGCTGGTTATGCAGTGTAGTAAGATTCACATGAAATGAAAATGAATGTGCTCTTCAGAAGTATAGAAGTATGACAAACTTGTCATGTGTAGTTGTGTGAACCTTCCCTTTTTATAGTGTGTTTCCTTGGTTTATCCCTTCTGTGCTGCACTCTTTGTTGATCTACTTGATCAGCATCAAGTGATTCACTTTGTTGATTCACTTGATCTACATCAAGTGAACTTCCTTCGGTAAGTTTGCCCAGCATTGGTCTGTTCTGTAAATATTATTTAAAACAACAAGACATTCAAACATAACTATTGAACACTTGCTACAGTTCATACAGTTTCTGTTTGCAATTATAAACAGCCCAACAGTGCTCTAAACTTTCCCGAGATTTATTTCAGAGATTCATTACTACTGCCTGCTGGCCTGGTTTGGAGTGCAGCCAGTTTTCACTTCAGCAGCTTCACTGAGTAGCCCGTAGGGTCCAGCTTCTGCTGTCAGTCTGCAAGATATCTAAGCTACACAGACAGGGAGAAGTGCTGAAATTTGGTTTCTTAAATGATGCTTGAAGGCTTTCTCATAACTTCATGGAGTAAGTTATAACCTTTGAAATTTTGGAAATGTTAATTAGTAAGCGGAATACTCCACACTTTCATTTATCTGCTACTCTTATCTCAGAACTCACATTACCCCAAATTGGATTGTGCCTCCTAAGTACTATGCGTCATTTGCTTTGAAAAGGTCTCTGTTAGCTGAAAACCCAGTGACAAGTCTAGATGGCAGGTCCTGTGTTCTGTTTTGATAAACGTGGTTACACTTCATACAGGAATTAATATTAGTCAGAATTAATAAATCACTTCAGCCCTAAATTTAATTTCAGAGATTACAGGAAAACTGATTACAAACTATATGCTGCATCACTTTTGAACTTTGGAAGGGGAAGTGATTAAAAACAAAAGACTAGAGCCACTCTTTTGTTTAAGTTAAAGCATGGAAAAAGGCCTAGTACACATCAAAGTAACTCCAGTGTGCATGTGCATTCAACTTTTAGTTGATTGTAAAACTGAAGAGAAGTTGAGCTTGGGACACTTAATGCTGTATGAAGACAGGCTTTCACTTAAAATGACTGTCAACTCCTCTGTCAGATTCTTACTTTTCCCTTGCAGCTGAAGAGCAGTAACTTTTCATAGAAAAGCCGGATTCATCCTTCTGTGACACTGAGTGTCCATGACCCTGCCTGTACCTTGAGTGAGGGAACTGCTAGTGCTGCGGCTGCTGCAGTTCCATCCTAGCGTGGAAGAGGATTGTGCAGTGAGTGCACAGCACATTTCACATGAATATATGTAACACTGAGAAGTCACCTTAAAACAAGGACAATACCAATTTTCAAAAAGAAACTCCAAACAAAAAGACAGACTTAATCAATTTGGTCAGTAATATGGGCATGCTACCAGATCACAGAGGTTATAAGGTGAGGGTCTGAATACAGGAAAGTTATTTGGCTTAGAACATCCTTTACTTTTCAACGGCTTCTTATACGCAACTAAGCATATGCTTAAATGCTTTCCTGAACTGAGGTCTAACAAACTCACGCTTTGATCTTACTGTTAAGGATGTTTGGTTTATTTGACTCTAACATGTGCACTCCATTTGAGTATGGTTTGACATAGCAAATGAAATATTTACTGACCCTTGGCAACAGTACCTTTCAGGACTTCTGTAATGTATCATTCTCATTGAAGATCTGATCTCCATAGGATGAATATAATTAATTTCTAAGAGCATTACGAGGAGGTTGGCTCATGCTTTGAGAAGAAAGCTCTTTCTTTTCCATAAGTAATTTTTGTGGATTTGTTCCTAATCACTAATTGGATTCCTGCATAGAATTTGATAACAGAGACTTTGGGATAGCAGAAATATGGACTTCTAAGTTTCCCATTTCCCTATGTAACAAAAAGATACCAAACAAAGAGTTAAACCACTTCAGTGTGTTTCATTGCTTTCATGGAACAGCGTTGTCTGAACTCTGTTTGCCTAGTTTATATATCTCACTTTATGAGAATATAGTGTTCCAAAGGACTGAAGAGCATCACATAAGAAATCTCGAATTTGCAGTTCTGGCTGATTAGTAGACTGCAATTTATGTGGCGAATCATGCAAAACACAGAAAGACAGGCAAAATAAGAGAAGCAGTATTTCCTTAAGTGAGTTTCTGATTAAGTAAGATTAAGAGGAAAACATTCTCCAGCTTTTCTACCCCATCAGCAGGGCAATGACTAAACCCACTATCTCCTACATAAGACATTCTTTAATATATCCAAAGAATGAGAAATGAAGACTGAAAATGTACCATCAATTTCCTTGGATTAAGGTCAATGCTTCAGAAAGAGAGAGAATAGTTTCCTTCGCAAATTTATCAGACAATTTCAGTTATGATCAGATTAAGGAAATAAAATCAGAAACAAAAAATTTCAAAAAAAAAAATTGTAATACTTACATTGGTGACATATTCAATATCCTTCCAAATATTACATTCCCTGGGAAAATCTGCCAAATCTAAAAAATTATCCACTACCACTTGGCCAATCAAGTCATGCCTGGAGAATCTGTCAAAGTCATACACAGAGAAATGGAGCTTCCTTGCATTCAGATCATTATATGGGACCGTAAATAAAAAAACTTCATCAAATACTGGATTTAGGGTCTTTCTGTGCACTTTAGTCTGGTGTTTTGTTTTCCTGTCAGGAAGCAGATAGATCTTCACATATGGATCTGAAGTTCCAGAGAAGTCCTTTGCTGGCAGGTTGATGGCCTTGTGTATCTTCACTATTAACTGCTCTAAATCACAATCATATTTCAGAATAAAGTTCAGTTTTCCACATGCCTTGCTATTACTCCTTCGGCCATCATCTGCGTCCACTGATCTTTGTTTATAGAGCTCTGGCTTAATGCGGCCAATCCCCGTCAGTTGCTCCTGTTTCTGAACCTGCTGGATGTTGAAGTCGGGGTTGGAGAGGTTGAGCTGTCTTCGGATTGAATTATGCCTTAAGTGGAAATGAAAGAATTGAAACAGATTATGTTGAATATGATGAGAATCTGTGCACACACACTAAAGATACTGTTCTCATTTGACATACTTTTGTAATGTATGATGGGGTCAGATTTTTACTTGCATACAGTGATAAAGCATGATAACCAACAGCTGTGAGAGCTCACCTTCAGCATTAAACTGCTCATATCATATAATTCTCTGTTACTCTGTCTCAGGCTAGTGGTATGTATTCTCCAAACCTGGCTGAAGAAAGTGACAAATGCAAATTCACAGCCATTGCAAATCCAAGGGATCTGCCTTACTGGCAAGTATAATGTGATACAAGAACTGTAGATGTTCTTATCACATACCATTTTCAACTGAATTCTTTGGATTATTGCCAATGAAATGAGTTACATTATGTAAATGGGAGTAGGATATGGCCTATTTTGCCAGCTGAGTTCGCTGATTTCTGGTTCTAAGGCAAAGCTGGACAAAGAAGGATACTTCCTGACATTTCTGCATTTTAGTTACTTAATTACTTAATTACCATGACTACCTCATTTACAAGTGGGCTGTTCTGGTCTGAAATGGTGTGTTGACGTCCTCAACAATTGTTTTGTTTTTTCTCTCATACCTGATGTAATAAGCTCTGTGGTACTTTGGCTGAAAAGCTCCTTTAGTTTCATTACTCTGAGAAAGTTGCTTTTAGCTTCGGTCCAGTGAAATTTATTACCTGGAGTCACTCAGTTACTGTGATTGAAATTTCCACTTCATGAGATAGTAATAGAAATCAAATTTGCAAACCCTATCAGGGTAGTGGGATGTGAAAGATGGATTAGGTAAAATCCTAATCTTATATGAGTTGGATTCCACTTTATTTCCTATTCATATGCAGCAATCATCCAGTGTCTTGGAGTACCATGAGCTGTGGTTGTACATATAAAGAGCATGTGGAAAATGCTAGCACAGGATTAGTCCGAAGTGCTTTATGTTGAATATAATCAGCAATAGTTCCTCTGCTATCATTGTTCATTCATTCCTTGTGAATATGTGTTTATGCATGCTTAAAACAGGAATGGTCTCTTATATACTAACCTATTTTTTTCTTGTATAATAAATACATAATTTTATAGCTATATAATAGTCATTTCAGGATAAAATATTATTATGTTACAAAAAAAGATTTTTATTATTCAACTCTTAAGCTCCTCACCACAGTGGGAGGAATAAAAAGAAGGGAGGAAAGGCTGGAGAGACATTTTAGCAAGGATTGTGGTGGGGCTAGTGCCTGGTCTCTATGGCCACAGAGGAATGCCACAAGCACCCAGTTACGAAGGAAAGCAGCCGAGACAAAGGTGAACCAAGGATGCAACGCAAGGAAGATGGGCCCCTCCTGCTCAGTGAAAGAGTCTTTTGGAGAAGACCTGGTCAAAAGTAAAGGGCAATGAAAGAGAGGAGTAAAGAGCAAAACCTGTATCAGCAAATGATATGGGAAAAGGTGGGACTTGGACAAGTCATGCTCTTGTGGACAGAGAGACAGTGTAATAAAAACCTGCTGGAGAGAGCGAGACTGGGAACAGCTGCCAAAAGAAAGGTCTGCAGAGATTGTCAGGAGTGAAGACATTGTGCATGCACTGAGGATGCTGAGGCAAGCTCTTTAAAAGATTGGGATTGCTGCTACTTCTTCTGAGATGACTATGCTGTGGTGATACTCTCCATTTGTCACTTGATTAAGTATCAGAATTGGTGCCCTGTTGTAGCAGAGGAAGTCTGTATCTGACTCAATACTTTCACAGTATCAATGACACACGAGAGCTCTTGGTGTTAGATGTTAGATATGAATCTTCTGTTAATGAGTCTTAAATGCGTTTTTTCCAGCAGTTTGAAAACAGCAGCACTAGCTCTGTACTGTACCTGTGGGCTATTAATCCTTAGCTGGAATTCAATCTTGTGTGTGGTCGGGTATGTGTGCTTTGGTATCCGTAATTATGGCTTTGACCTCCCCATAGATTCCTACAACAATGTAAGCCCAAACCATTCTTATGCTAATCTAAGGAGGAAGGGCACCTGGATCTTTTACTGAGTAATATTAGTTAACTATGTTTTGGGATTTCCCAAATTCTTTCTGAGACATGTTTTGGACAACCGGCAACTATTGAACTGGCTGTTGCCATCATTCCCATGTTCAGGTGTGCCAGCAGGCACAAGTCTTGGCTAAATTTGTACTCCTATATGGCCAGAAAGGAGGCTAGTAAAGAGCATTAAGGCTAGTGCTATATCTTTCCAGCTGAAGTACACCTGCTTTAACTCCGACATCTACTGTTGCTTCACATGCTGATCCTTTTTCTTACTGTGTGAAACATAATCCTTTCATCACCTGCCCCTATACACAGGCTTACCCTCTCTCTTTCCTCCTCCCTCCTGTACTGGTTCTCCAGTTGCCCTGGGGACCCCACTTACTCTTGTTCAGTCACTTTTCCCCCCACAGCCATGATTGTGGCTAAAATCTATGATTCTTAATCCTGTTTCTAACTTTCAAGTGCTGCATTAGCTTGCCCTACTTTTCTCCTTTGGCTGCTGTAAAATTTTTGAGGACACATTACTGAGTATTCAGCAACAGTGCTAAGTGCAAATGAATATGCTTTACAAGCTAAATCCAGGCTGTTCTGGTGCTTTAAGAGACACACAGTGCTCTGTCTTGTCCAGCTTCTGAGGGAGAGGCACAAATGAGATACTAGTTGATAGAAGAGTAGAATAGTATTGTGATGCTATCATTTTAACCTAAGAGGTTCGCACACCTCAAAGAATAACTTTTGTGCAATTTTATTTTAAAAAGAATGTGGCAAGAAAATTATACATTCAGTGTATTGGATAATCAAGCTGTTCTCTTTTGACTGTATCTGTATTCATTAATACCAGACAGAAACTGGAGTTACTGACCGATCAGAAGAGGTTGGTTCAGTGACCTGACGATGCATTCGCACATTGTGTACACAGTTCTCCTTTGTTCCTGCCTGAGCATCTAAGGGAATATCAGGGGAGGTGTGGCTGATCTTCATGGAGGACTCTGGATAGGCTGCAGGCTGTCCCAGATAATCGTCACTGTAGTCATGGTCATTGGTCTCTGTATCTGTGTAGTTCAGCGATTCTTGTTTGTTGTCTTTGTTCCCAAATGGCAGACCACGCTCTCGCCAAGGGATCCAACAAAGCTTCCAGGATACGAACAGAGACACACCAAACAGAGCAAGACCACAGGCTGTGACAACTAACGAGAGCAAGCTTATTGAGATATCTGCAAACAAGAAAAACACATGCATGTCACATCTTTTGTGCTCCTTGGAGCTCTGAATTTTCAAGGCATACAATATGGGAAGTAAGTATCTCTGGATTGCAGAGCTACAAAAATTGAATTCTGATCCCTGCAACAGTCATAATAGAAACATATTAAATGTCCTATTCTTTTTTTTTTTCCCCCCCCAAGAAAAAAAGTTAACTTTGTTTGGAATTCAAGACTTATCTTGATAGAACTTACTTTATATTTTTCTCTGAAAGCTGGGTGGGATGAAGGCCATGCTAAGTATGAAAAGAGTTGTTCACTCAACTTTCTACTGATGAAAAAGCAGTGCCTGCTCTACATTGTACCTTTTCTTTACTTTCACGTAGTGCAGTTACCTTCATCTCCTTTACCAGATCTTACTACATTCTTTTCCAGAGACTGTATTATACTTGAACACATGAAAATATGTACACATGCACATATGTGACATGATTTTTTTAGGTATTCAACTGAAGCATCTTGTTTTATTATTTTCAATCCCTTCTTTTCATCTTAAAATCATTCTTATCTTTGCAAATTATATTGGACTATCAATATATGGCTTGCTAGTTATAATTTAGATAGGTACCAGTATCTCTTAAGAAACAGATTTTTCTGGGTTTTATTAGTCCAAAGGCTTGTTTGTTTCCAAACTTCTAGTATAAAAAGGAATGTGGAGATGAGTTTTCTGTAGTTTTTCCCCACATTCCTAGTATTATCCTACTCCACAATCATATCAACACAAATAACTTACAACCAGGAGAGGCTTTTTCTCTGTTTTGCTTTAAGTTGCACATTGGGAAAATGACTCAGTGGAACAGCTGTTTTTATTTTGTCTTTTATTTTCCTTTTAAGTGTTTTTGAAATGAGTTTCTCTGTGGGTTACACAGTGCATCATACCTTAAACACAATTAGTATGAATTCTATTTTACTGACTCAAATTACAACCACAACCTGATCAAAGCAATCTTTCACAGTGCATGCAGGCTCAGAATGTCAGGCTGCATCTCTCTAGCCTAAATCTCCAAAAGATGGCATAAGGTTGAAATGTACTGCTCCTACTAGGACAATTATTTAAGAATGACAGTTCAGATGAAACCACCTCAGTCAGTGGAGGGGGGGGAGGTGTGGGGAAGAAGATATTTTTTTAAAAAGTGTGAAAGTCAATACCTTCTGCCCCTGCTTTGAGTCTCATCCTCACTAACCAGACAGATTTAATGTCTGCAGAGGGGGAAATGAAACTACAATCAGTTTGATCCAGGAGCTGTCCGGTTTATTTTGCATGCTGAAAACCAATTTAAACCAATTTTAGCCAGCATGGCCCTTTCTGTCCTTCTCCCAGTTGTATGAAGACAAAGCTCATTAACAGTGGGGACAGAACAGCAGCTGTTTGGAATTATAGCGAAGAGTTTCAGCGCTGAAATTAATGAAAGAAATTCCTCCTGTGCATAAAAGGCAATCTGGGAGAAAGTAGAATGGCGGTTCTTGGTATTTTTGGAATATTTACTGGTAAACAAGTCTGGCAGCGGAGGCAGAGCACACCCTCTCCCTCTGATTAAAAAGCAGAGGATCTGGGATGCGGTAGTGAAAGACAACCTTCAGAATGAAGTAATTTGTCTTGGATTTCTTGGAGGAGAAGGAAAAAATACATCAGAGGTCTGCAAAAAGGTTACATTTTCAAAAAAATGGTTGAAGTAAATTATCCAGCATTGAAGGAATGAGAAATTGAGAGCTGTCAGAACCAGCCAGCAGATTGCAAGGTGAGAACTGGAGACTGCCCAATGCCAAGGATATGTGACGGTGAGGAACCATTTGAAAGGCAGACCAGCAGTCCAGTCCCTTACCTTGAGAATGACTTCAGAAGAGGACACAGTCATTGAGAGAACTGACATCATGAGATAAAATGCATGAGAACAGCATGGGTGACTTTTCATTTGGAGGGCTTTAATAATATACCACTGAGAACTCTTATCTCACAGTTTACTTTCACAGAAGCTGGGCAATAAGCAGTTCCGGTAACTTTCCAAGTTGCAAATAAGAAGGGATTACTTTTCATCATCTTGATTTTACTTCTTTCTGACTCCTTAGGAACCATTCTCATTTGAAATTTTTGGTTCTGTGGGTGGAAAAGGGACAATCATGTATCTGTCTTACTTCTGTGAAAGACAGTGGGGCTAAAGGGCACTGCCTCCAAACTGTGCACTTTCATTGGACAGTGCTTTTCATATATTGCACATCTCACCAGCAATTTTCAGCAACTGGGCAT
>NW_009933336.1:0-245 GCF_000696875.1 Nestor notabilis
GCCCATTCCCACTAACAGTTGCTCTGTGCTCGGTTCTTTTTCCTTCAAGGTAACTCAATGGCACAAACCAGAACCAAGGACCACTCAGCAACACCAAGACGGACAAATCCCAGCCAAACCCCAAACACCATTTACAAGACAGGACCCTGGAGAAAAGCTCGTTGCATTTCAGGAAATGAAGTCTCACCTGGCCAGAGTATTGGCTGGTTTTGGGGGGCTGTAACAACAAAAAAGGAAATAACAAC
>NW_009933336.1:311-570 GCF_000696875.1 Nestor notabilis
CGGACCCAGCCTGCCTGAGGAAGAGCAAGCAACTGCATCCTAAAGCTGTGCAGGGCAGTAGGAAGAGCCCAGACTTCCCCCTGGCCTTCAAAATGATGCTGCCTGCAATGATTCCATGTGCTGGGATGCTGGATAAGGAAGTATTTTGAGTGTGAGAAGAGTGAGTGTGAGAAAGTTGGAACTGTGAGCTCTTGCTCAGTGCTCTGGCAGTGCCGTGGCACTCACTTGGTACAGCTCTGTGCTCTGCCTGGTGACCAGA
>NW_009933336.1:1495-1734 GCF_000696875.1 Nestor notabilis
GCAGGGCAGTAGGAAGAGCCCAGACTTCCCCTGGCCTTCAAAATGATGCTGCCTGCAACGATTCCGTGTGCTGGGATGCCGGATAAGGAAGTATTTGGAGTGTGAGAAAAGTGAGTGTGAGAAAGTTGGAATTGTGAGCTCTTGCTCAGTGCTCTGGCGGTGCCGTGGCACTCACTTGGTACAGCTCTGTGCTCTGCCTGGTGACCAGCAGGTACTTACCAGGCTGTAGGAAACACTCT
>NW_009933336.1:1983-13431 GCF_000696875.1 Nestor notabilis
TCCCCGGGCAAGAGTATTGGCTGCTTTGGGGAGTCTGTAAAAAAGAGAAGGTAATTACCACCTTGACAAGAGGCTTCTATAAAGAGCACAATGTTTATGGCAGTAGAGGTGCACAAGGGTTTCCCAGAAAGGCTCGTCCTGAGCCAAAGCAGACAGAGCAGGGTGCTGGCATCTGTGCAGCAAACAGGTCGCCCTGTTCTCAGTGACAGCCCTGAATCAAATTGAGATGCAGCTGCCAACCTTTTGCAATTAATTGTTTGTGCTGTTGAGGTCTTTTTTCCCTGAGTTTTGGCCCTTAAAAGTCATACCTACCCTTGTGAAACATCTTCCTGGTTGCATGTAGTGGTACGGAGAATACTGACAAACATTTGTCTGCTTTTCTTTTAGTTTGACCCCAAATAGAAGGAATTCTGAAGACCCTTCATACCTGAGCTCATACTATGAATGTGTTCCTCTGCAACAATTTCTGTTCCCATTATGGTAGTGTTTGTTAAATCACACACTTGATTTCCATGTAAGTCATGTTATTTGCATGGCTTTTAGTAAGGCTGAAAGACATTGCACGTAGGTTTGACTTTATGAGCCTCATTTTGCACAAGGTTTGACTTCATGATCCTCCAGTTTTCACAATATGGACAAGCAACTATCTGAGATGTAATATACATGGGATCTGGATCTACTAATATAGCACTTATGGTGTGATACTGAGCCTAGAATCACTTCCTCTCAGTGCCATGACTTTTATGCTCCTTTTAGAGGACACACTGAGTGGAACAGAGACATTCCACTTCTACTGACACAAATGGAAATACATTTATGAGCATTTCAATCAAAAATAGTTGAACAGCAATACCAGGTGACAATTTTATGAACAAAACCCAGGGAAACAGAAATACCTTCACCCTGTGAAACACATTTGAAAATGAAGGAAGTAATTTATTTCCAAGTTGGGGTGGCCCCGTTTTAGTGAAGTCTACAGAAATAAGTTCACTTACCAGAACGTATGTACTGCTGCTTTGTGGTCTTTGTCCACTCTACACAGGGACCAAAAAATGGTTATTTACTTGGAAAAGAAATTGCTTCTGTAATAAGGCTTTTTAAGAAGCAACTCTGCCCTTATACCTACTAGAAAGCCAGAATGAGTTCCTTACACCCTTTCTTACTTTATGTCATCTTCCTGTACTACAATGTTCAATACTTCAGTATATAAAGATCCTTCTTAAATATAGTTCTAAAAGTATTTGTACATCTTGATGTCATTTTGTTAATGCAAATTGATCATATAATATGTTGTCGTGTTATATGATGGTATTTCAAGTGAGTTTAAATAGTTCTGCCCTTCCAATGTATCACACAGACTTTCATTAAACTCATTCATTTGTAGTCATATTATGACTGATCTTTTCATGAATAAGCAACAAACTTATGGCCAAGGCTTTGTCCAAACAAGAACTGGAAATGCCACAGGTACAATCTAACCGAAGGAAAAGTCACTGAAGAAAATCTTTCAGTTCCCAGGATTATGAGAGCTGTCACATTCTTCAGCTTTATTTCTATATATACATTGAAAATATTTAACCTGTGTAATCAAACACTTCACATTTAAATTCAGAAAGAAAATAACAAGGAAATCTTGTTCCTCTTGTTAGAATTGCAAAGGACCCAGAAAAAATACTTCTGAGTGATAGCCATAAGAAACTAGTTGTTTCCATTTTAAAAATAGACTGCTTAAGTGAAGATGGAACTGTGCAGGTTAGGATTTATGCATATTTAATAGTGAGTAACATTCAAACTTAAGTTCTAGAGTTCCATCCACCTTCCTGACTAGACTGAGATGGTTAAATTTCACAGATTCTGAGAGCACTATGGAATGAGCATACAGAGGATTTCCTATTTTGTGGCTGTGGAAAACATGCAATGGTCTTTAATCAGCAGCCGAGTAAGATACCACTTTGCTGTAACCACCGAAACCCCCCACTTCACCACTGGAGTCTGTGGATATCCAAGATATCCATGAGGTGTTCATACATAGTTATTCCCAAAGAGATGAATCATTAGCTTGCTGAGACAAGGCTTCAGTTTAAACTCGAGTATAATGGCAAAAGAATGTCTACCTGTACAATGACCCTAGCAGCAGAACTTCCCAAACTCTGAAAGACAAAATAAACCAAAACCCCACATCAGATGACACAGAATTTGACTTGTTTAAATGCAACGCAGTTAAACAGAAAACAAAGTTGTACTGGTTTGCTTGGGAGAATAAAGGGAAAGGGTGTACATGTGATGTATTGAGGATCAAAGTGTTAACACCCAGCAAGAAACTAGTTTTTTATCCTCAGCTCTCTACTAAGTAGTTTTTTACATTTGCATGTGGTTCTATTGCAGTTTGTGGGGAGAGCAGCAGGGCAGAGGCTGTGCCCTCTTCACACAACCAGTGAGCTTGGCTTTTCAAGACACAGTGAGCGAAGCTTAAGAAACCATCATCCCACCAACTTGTCTCACTGTCACCCGCATTGGCCATATATCACCCCACAGACTAATTCAATTACTGATTCAGTGATTTGATTGCTGAATGAGGGTAAAAGGGCAGCAGACACTACCCTGAGGCAACTGGTTTGATCCCATAAGAACCACGTTCTCATTACAGAAATAAGAGAAGCCTGCTTACCTGGGGGTAGGTGTGACGCTATAAATGAAAGAAAACAACCTTTAGTTATTTTGTCCAAACAGGACATTGCAGCAGAAAAAAGGCCCTATCTTTTGGATACAATACACAACCAAATGTAAAAGAAAGATATAGGAAGGACAGCATAGAACAAATGGATCATAATCTTCACTCAGAACAGTAAGATGTGTGATTAGAAACTAGGCATCAGAAAATCATATATATCGAATGCTTCATCGTACAAACTTTCTTTAACCACCTTCAGGCTAAATTGACTTTTGAGTGACTGTGTGAGTTCCAAGTGAGCAGAGTGGAAATTGAATAGTCTAAAAATGAGACTAGATGTGAATTTAGAAAGGAAAATTGCAATAGATGATACAGGAAAAAACCCAACCAGACTATTCAGCAACAGAGATGGTATGTACTGAGAGACCCGGGATCTGCAGCTAATCCAGTATCTCTGCAAGTACTGACAGCAATCAGAGAACCATGAGTTTTGTAGTTATCTTAATACTGGCTTTCCCTGAAGATAACTAACTGTGCACTTGGGGTAAACTATGCCTGCCAAAGAGCTGTCTCCGTGCACCAGGGAACTTTCTCACAAATTAAGCCTGTGGATATTTCAAAGCTTTTTGAGTCAAAATTGTGAGCAGTGTAGAGAAGAAGTGCTTACCACAGGTGGAAAAGGGTTGCTGTTGGCCACGACCACAACCTACAGAGGAATCAGAGAAAGGTGTTTATTCGTCACAGAGCTCACTTCAATAGTTCACTATGTTGGGCAAAAGAAGAATACAGAGTTCTCTAGATTTACAAACCCTAATAATAATGCTATGGAGGATCACTTTTACAAAGTAGTATTTTTATAAATACATTTAATGCACATTAGCAAGCGAAGAAGAATATATATGTATATACATGAGTATAAGGAGGTAAAACACTTGCTCCCAGTCACGCAAGGACTCAGCTGTAGAGGTAGAAGCAGGTTTTCATGTATTGTACCACATCCGCTGGCCTATACTGTGTGCTGGTTTTGATCTTCAACTTTCCACCTCGGAATTGAAGATCGATTTCTTTTCTCTTTGTTCAGTCTTATGCTAAAAAAAGGCTTCATACGGAGTTCACTCAAAAAAAAATGAAGCCAAATGCACTAGCAGTAACTTCTGTAAAGGTCTTAATATTGTCTAACTAGAAGCTTCTCTTCCCACCATATTTTACTTTTTTTAGCTGAAAACAGTTTGTATTATCCAGGGGTATGAAAAAGGAAGAGGAAAGTTGGTGCTATCAGAAGAATTCTAGTATAAACCAGGGAGAAGTATTATGCTTTTAAAAGTAATTACAAAAAATAATCTATCAGTATGTTTCGGATTCTTAGAACAATGGGAAATTAAATGAAAATCTAGACCTGTGAGGACATGAATGGGTACATAATGTTTACACAGTGGTGTAAATGCACCACAGAATTAGCCCTGCATTTCCTGGGGGCTGAACTGAGAGGAACAGTCCATGTAAATATTATCAGTCAAATACAGTAATATGAACTCTACTGATTTCACTTGCTTTGAGCAGCACTCATTCTCCACCCTGATCTGAATAATAACTGCATAACCTATATCCTTAGAAGTCCTCACTACCTTACAATCACTATGCTAACTCTTTAAAAGCAAATCACCATAAACATGGATGGAACTTTATTTTATATATAGTTAAGTCAACTGCCAACAGAAGCCACCACAGCACAGCTAGTTAGGATAAAGCATCTGAGAACCAAACTGATTCAAATCATATGAATCAGTCTGGGTTAAAACCTTGAGGAGCCTTAGAATGACAGACTGGTTTGGGTTGGAAGGGACCTTAAGATCACCCAGTTCCAGCCCCCTGCCATGGGCAGGGACACCTCCCACTAGAGCAGGTTGCTCAAGGCTCTGTCCAACCGGTAGAAGGAACTGAAATAAAAGCAGTCATGCCAAGCTGTCTTTGAGAATGTTTTCCCTCTGAATTGAAGAGGAGAGCTTACCTTCTTACTGGAATCTGAACTGCTTGAAGGCACAGACTGTAAAGAATACAGAATCCATTTGTTGCTTAGGTAAACGTATGACAAATTAACTACAGCACTGTTTGCCACAAGAATGTCATAGCTAACATAATTGCCCTAAAGTACCAACCAAAATAAGATTCTGAGGAAAAATATTAATGTATTGGCATTAATAAACGGAAGACTGAAATCACCTGCTTTAATTTTTTTCCTACAAACCCCAGTTATTTTGCGAGCTTCTCACAGCACTGAATCAGAGCTGCAAATGTTTCATCTGACCTCAAACTGGAAATCTCTTTATAATAAAAATAAACTAGTGGTAGAAACAAAAATTAACCTCTTCTACCATCACCAAAACAGAAACCAACCCAAACTCCGCTCCACCCAAACTGAAAAGCCTACTCTTGAAACATGAACTTGAATAAATGGGATGTTCCATAAGATGAGAAGTGTTTTAAAAGCAGCATAAAATAATGTGCAGCAAAGTTCTGCATTTCAGCAACTCATACATACAATTGCATAGGCAAAAGCCACAAAATATACTTTGAATTCATAGTGACTATCAAAGAAAGCACCAACTTTTGGAAAATCATAATAAAAGTAACTGGTGTTCATTTACAGAACAAAATATAATGGAGTTTCTGTGCAAAACAAAAGCAAATAACTTCAACAAAGTTGATATTACAACATACACTAAGCATGTAATCCCTCTGTTGAAGTTATGTCCATTACTACTTAACCATTTAAATACAATGCTCCTTTATCCCCTTCCATGAATTTAATTACTGTTTGGTAAAAGTTGGGCATTACTGCTTGGTTTCTGAAAAGCTTAGGAAGCTGAAAACATATTGGAAAGCACATAGTTACCAGGCCATAGGAAATAGCACTGCTGGAGAGTGCACTCTGAAAGAAAAACAGAAATCAGGTATATATTGGTATAATAATGTGTTAATTATATACAGAAGTCATCACTTTTTTTCCTTAGAGGATGTACACTTCAAATCAAACTGATTTTGTCTAGAAGTAAATAAATTTAGGGCAGTAGTAAAGTAGATGGAACTTGCTTAAAGAAGACTGAAGTAAAGACTTTCCAACATTCTACTGCAGTCATAAGATTAATGTTGCTCTATCACAAATACAGTTTACACTTACATAGTAAGCTAAGATGAAATGTATTTAACGTTTGGGAATTAATATATCTAATGATTTATTTAAAATTAAGCATATCATTAAGCAGTTTCTTGGCTATGGTTTCAATTTCTAACAGACATTTGAGCGGGTGTTGGTTTTTGATTTGCTTTTATGATTTTAAAAATGGGAAATATGCCAGGTTTTGAAATAAATCTGTTTTGAGATGAAAATGAAATTACAGAGATTGACAATAGAACTTTCTCTACTTATTAAAAAAGTATTTGATTAATTCACAAAGATTGTAAAAAGAAACCCAAATAGTATTGCACAATATGCAATAGCCAAAGACAATTATTCTATCAGACAAAGAGCATTTTGCAATTAAGAATTCTGACAAATTAGCTAACAAATTAGGCATTTATAATAGGCAATGAGTAACAACTGTAACATAAATGATTATGTTCTGAAGAAGTGAGTGTAACACCTTTTAATCTTGGTTTTTAACCTCAGAATAATACCTCAGGCTACCACCAGTTTCCTTAGTATATTTAGGAAGAATAATATAACTCTGCAGAAGTGAACAAAATGCAATTCACAGTAAGAAGATGATGTAAAGAGCATAATAGTAGACAACCAGTAAACACGTATATAATCAACTTACATCTCTACAGGCTTGTTGACTATAGGCATCAGCAGCACCCCCCTAAGAACAAAACAAAATCAGTTATTTCTCTTCTGTAATTGCTTAAAGGCACATTGCAGACACCAGGCACAATAGTCGCTTGTATATTCATGATTAGCTAGTGGTACTCAGGAAACATCTTAAGACAGACACTGTCAAGAGATTTATTAATAGAAACAAAGGATCAAGATTTAATGTAAAGCTTGTGGTTCAAACTTATCATGTATGTCCAATTAGGAAGTGGAAACTTGAAAGAAGTAAGAATTAACACCTTCCTGATTTACAGTCAATCAACTATAAAATATCAAGGCCCAGCATACACAGTGATAGTTCCTTTTATAAAGGAAATCTCACTTCTTAACACAACCAACAGTCCCCCTGCAAACTAATTTTGTTGGGTTTTGCAAAAACCCCATAGACATCGTGATGAATTTTACAGTTTACAGGTACTGATGACAGGAAGGGTTTACAGGTTTGGGAACATTGTCCTTGTTGGTGCTGTGTCGTCCCCGTTTTCCTAGTTGGAAGTGGCTAGTCATCAGCTATGACTAGCTTATTTGTTTACTTGCTATACTATGAAAAACAAGCAAAAACCCTGCCATTGACATAGAGAGATTAAACTTTACCCTTTCAAGCTTTTTTGTTATTTTTTATATTGAGTAGCAACTTAGAACATGCAGACCAATTTGCACCAGTTTTGTCTTGAGTAGGAGAACAGACAACCTGCATAATGAGTGTGTCAGTGCAGCAGATAACCTCTTCCACCCCTTTTTACATGATTCCATGATCCATATGTTTCTACTAAACTTTTTAACATCCCTGTTTGCCAAGTACTTCATATCATTGAATAAACTGTAATGTTCATCTTCTTGCTCACTCCAGTATTTTCTATTTACAAGACAAACTCCTACATGAACACTCATATAGATAATGCAATTGAAGGTTAGGAGTTAGTGTAAATACAGTTATGTTGGGGACAAAAAAGCAAAAGTAAGAAAAGTGCTTACAGGGCCACATCCATTCTTGCTTATTGTGTAGACTACTGGATTCTGAAATAAAAACAGGAGTCAGTTATTTCCATGTCAAGAATAAAGGGGGGGCAGAAAGGAAAAAAGATAAGCCCTGCTGTTTGTGGTGTGAAAAGTTGTACAACTGAGAATGTGTACGTGCAAATAGGGGATAAGCAAGGACAAAGGTTACCAGTTCACTGGCATCTGGTTGTATCAATTCTAAGTCAGTATGAACCATTAGTCACCATCTGGATCTCGTATAACTTTGCCACTGGTCATGCAACCTTTCAAAAGCTACAAGTTGCTTTACTAAATGGTCTGTATTTATAGTTATGTGACAAGGTGAGAAACTTAACTCTTAGAAAACTGAGTACGTATCGTATCCGAAGGAAATGCAATGACAAACATCAGTGTCTAGTATACAGGCATCAAACCAATTGGTATTTCTCAGAGGCTGCTAATTCCACTTACAGGTAGTGAAAATTGAACTAAGGGAACCAGATAATTCACTAATAAGTAGTAAGAAATACATCTGTGAGAAGCTCAGTTCAAGAAACTGGAGACAAACCAGAAAGCATCTGACAGTTCCAGTGCAAACAGGCATGTTATAGTAGTGGAGGTAATTAACTAGAATACAAGTATCCCTTTTTGTGATTAAGGAAGTGAAAGCAATCAGTGATAGTGCATTTATACATCCCCCAGAAGCTTTAAAAGGCCAACTAGACAGCGAAGTCCCTCAATTTTCAACTGTAAATATAATCTGCTGTTAAAAGTAATACAGACATTACAGTGAAGCCTTAATATACACCTGAATTCTGGTGAAGTTTGGAGAACATTTGTGGAGAAGGCAGTGATACACAAGTATAATTCTAAAACTATAAAACAAATGATTCTATGGTTCTGTGGTTTATAAATACCATAGAACCACAGAATCATTTAGGTTGAAAACACTTTCAAGATCATGGAGACCAACAATAGGGGGGTTGGAACTAGAAGATCTTTAAGGTCCCTTCCAAACCAAACCATTCTATGATTCTATAATAATATATTTGGATTACAATACAAATGCTCATGCTCATTTTATAACATTATCGTTCTCACTATGACAAATGGAAAAGAAGTTATCCCATCTCTGTGGCTTCCCCTTTCTGAAAGGAACTGCACACGATGTGGGGGTCCTTTTACTTCTTAGAATCATAGAAGGGTTTGGGTTGGAAAGGACCTTCAGATCATCCAGTTCCAACCCCCTGTCATGGGAGGGGATGCCTCACCCTTCCTGTTTCTATATGCAAAGGCTTTAGATCACAGGAAACACTCCTAGGGGTCAGCAATGAACCAGCGTGACTGAATCCAGAGTGTTGCACACACAGGCAGGAATCCCCGAGGAAGATGGAAGGAATCTTTCTTTTTCCTCAAAAGGGTCAAGCTAAAGCTTGATAAAAACGTTTCATGTGTGAGGTCAGAGGTGGTGAAGCATTTTGTGGGTAAGAATACTGACAGCAATCTACTGAGCTCAGCAGAGTGTAGGAAGCTGAACCTAGTCCAGGTACTGAGCACACAGTTCACTGGAACAGTAACTCATTCTGCATTAACTAGCAGAGGTGGTATTTCAGTACGGTATTAAATCACCTGGGAACTCTGTAGTTACAGAGCTTTGGGGTTTTGAGGTTGCTGGAAGTTAGAACTCTTACCGAACTGCCTGAATAGCTGCTCTGAGAGGAACTGGAAGGTCCAACCTGGAAAGAAACCAAAATGCTATTTCTTATTTTGCAGAAATTTGATTTTTAGATCATGATTTGCTAAAGGCAAGGTTTCAGAGCTGCTGCAGTAAGTGATCTTTAAAAGCAAGCAAGCACTGTGACTAAAAAGTGAAGACAGAAAAAAGCAAGCTTCTCTTAGAAAGTTACTGCAGGTCAGCTCGAGACAACCAGCAGGAGGAAATGGGAACAAGGCTGACAACCATTTAGGAAGTTTGGGATTTCATCAACCAAGGTAAATTGCCAAAAAGAAAATTGAATTGAGTGACAAGATGGATAAAGGTTTGAGTAGAAGCAGGTTTTGACTAGCTCTTGAGGTCTTGAGCAATGAGCAGTGTTTCAATGTCTTTGGAGAAAGAATACTCACCATGACGCATCCACCTTGTGTTGTGTAAGTCCCCCCAAGCTGCAAGAAAATACAGGTTCCAGTTACCTTTTATTGACTGGTGTATAAATACCACACTATTTTAAACAGGAAATCAGGTGAATGCACATTCATGGTCTGAGTGAAGGAGTCAAGTGTTTCATTGCTTATAACACTTCACACGTTTAACACTGATCCGAGAACTGATATTAACTACTTAAAAATAAGAATTCAAAACTGCATACAAAAATATAGGCAGAAATGAGATCTTGCTGGGAAAGTAATTGGAGTAGGACAATATAACCTTTATGCTACAACCATGAAACAGCAGGGCCAATAGGACAGCAATTCTATAAATGGGGAAATCGAAGAAGATTGCTCTTACCTTCTTACATTCTAGTGCTATCATAACCTGTGGGGAACGAGTACAAATTATTTACTGGGGGGGGAAAAAGCAACTAATTATAGGAAACAGGAGCAAGAGACAAAGAGTGTGCACTCTTAGATCGCGAGATGACATGAATCAGTGTTGCTACAGTCAAGAACCAACACTATATATTTGAATGGGCTTTCTTTGCTTTAGCTGCTAATCATGTTTAAGATGTTTCATACAAGCATAATTCCTGGCTAAAGAGTAACTAAACTCATTCCTAACAACATGCTACACAGCTGTAGTTCCAGTGGCTGAGGCTTCAGATTGGTGTGCGCACAGTACACTACAAGTGCAATAGAGCTCTCCTTACAACCGATTTGCTTTTCTTTGTCTTTATGCCAGGGACTGTTTTAGTAAGTAGATTGTTAGTTTCCTTTCACCAAAACATACCTTCCTTTTACTTTTTCCAGTCCCATTAACTGACTCAGAACGTGCAGGTGAGAGAGTTTTGCTTTCAATTCCAACCCAGAATTTCTCTAGATCTTGAACAACAGTTGCACTGGAGAGAGAACAAAATAATCATTATTTTTCTATCAAAGTATTTCGATATAAAATACCAATTAACTCTCTTCCCTCCCCTGCCCCCAGCCAAGAAAACCCACTCTGTTTTGGTTTTAAGAGTATCCAGTCCAAGATTGAAAAGAACATCATCATTTTCCAGAACACTTTGCTTTTCCAGTTACTGTGTTATCATCCAGCACCATTTTGAAGGTACATAAAATACATGCTGAGAAGAGCAGAAGAGGAATTGACACTGTTTGAAGAAGCACTGCCTCCAGTGAGGCTTATCAGCTCAAATGTCCATAGCAATTGTCAAACCTCTTTCCTGCTCTGACAATCTCTATGATGGTGAATTGATTGTGGTTTTAAGTTGTGTTCTTTTGCCCCTTTTTGTATTCCTCAAGATTTAATGAAGCGAGGCCCCTATTGTAAATCTATGCTTCAAACAGTATCAAAAGATCAAATATTTAGATGTTTTCCAACTACATCAAGCATGCATTTTGAGGGATCAGCTGATATTTTTGCAAGCTTCAGATCTGCAAATAGAACTGAACACAGGATAAATCTGTCTTCTCCTGTTTGCAGCAATTAGTTCATGGGTTGTAAATTTGTTCTTAAATTTATCTTACAAGCATTTACATCAAACTACTGTTCTTCTGCTGTTCAAAATGATAAGTTATAATTAATTAGTTCCCTCATGCAGGGAACTAGTCGCATTTATATTGCTACTCTTGTAATTATAGAGGCCAAAGTGTAAGAACTGGTTACTCAAAGATCCATTAATAACACTGTGCTTAATGGAATCATTTACATATATTAATATCTGCAGGACAGTGTTTACTTTATATTCTATAACAATTTATACTATATTTA
>NW_009933337.1:0-4399 GCF_000696875.1 Nestor notabilis
CATGGCAGGGGGGTTGTAACTAGATGATCTTAAGGTCCTTTCCAACCCTAACTGTTCTATGATTCTATGATCTAAATAACACTAGTTCAAAAATTTCCAATACACTTTAATTCCTTCTGCTGGAGAGTCCTCCTGTCTCCAAAGACAAAAGCTTTGCTGACTGACAGTACTTTAACTTCCTTCTGCTGACTCATCTTTCTCCAGTTCAAACTGAAAAAAAAAAAGGAACACAGACTCAAGTATCTATAAATTCAACACAGATTAGAATTCAGGGCTCCCCTTCCCCATGTAAATGATCTATTGGTTACTTGAGCATTCATAGTTGCCCATTCCTATCTCCTTCTGAGCCAGTGAAACTACTCACAGCATCTTCAGTAAGAGAGAATGAGAGTACTCCCTCCAAATCTAGGATAACTGAAGTTTTAGCTCTCTTCATGGAGATGGGAGGAACCTGGTTACACCTTCTCCTTATGAAAAGGTACCAGGTTTTCATCATTCTGAATGAGACCATTAACAGCTTGGGTACAACCTGAAGGAGCTGATACTTCCTCCTCCTCAGGAATGAATTGGTAATCCCTGGGTAAATCTTTTTTTCAAAGACAGTGCTTAGGCATCCATCTTTAGGAACAGATTCTAGGCTGTGATTTCTTAAATAGGAGGAGGCTGCTTTCTGCTGCGTTCAGTCTAACACCCAGATATTGCTTTAAGAATAAAGACCTAGTGTTGCTCATGTTTGCTACTGATCGCTTGTTCTACTTCACATAGAGCTTGTATTTTAAATATGCAAATATTCTTATACCTTTGAATACAAAAGTTTGTACAAGGAAGTCCATTACAGTATCAGAAACCTACTTTCTCTTTTTGGATAGCACTTTCAAGCTCTAAGTGATTGAAAGATGCTTAAGGAAGACCAACACCTTTACAGAACTTAGGCTGATCATAGATGAGTCAAAGACCTGATATTACTTCTCTGAACAGGACCTGGTTTTTACCCAGCCGGGAAATCCCACCTTTATCCTCTAGGAACTCAAGCATGGAAGTCATAGTTTAGGAGAGGGTGTTGTGATTTTAAACTGCTGTTGTGCTCACTTGAAGCTGAAATGACCAAGTAAGATAGTTTTGATAGTCTCAAGAGACTGTTTGGGTTATAGAAGCTAATTCCCAAGGACATCTACAGATCCTTAGGAAATGTTATACCCTCTGCACCTGAAATCATTGTCTTATGCTCAGCCCCTAATAGAAAGCTTGCAAGGGTTCTGCAAGGAAGGATTCAGTTGCTATGTTATTCTCCATCCTGGTGATGTGATCTCTGGCCTGATCATAACCTTTTTGACATTTTAGTCTTTCTACTGAATCGAAGACAGTGAGAATTTCCTCTGTAGACATTAGTAATATTAAAAAGTGCAACTTCAGTGCACAACTGACAAAGTGTGAACATACACCTTTTGAGACTATCTCGACTTTAACGTCTCCTGTCTAACAGCATTCCAGTGATCCCTGCTGCACTTCAGCTCTGTGTCTTTTATTTATTTGAAAACAAGCTTATTCTCTTATTTGCAGAATTTGAGCTCTGTCATTTCTACTGGACTGATACTTCAGGATGAAGCAGGATGAAAACATTCTCTGAAAAAGACCCCAAACCCTACAGAAAAATGTCAACTGTAATTCAAAATAGTAGCTGAAGAATTTAAACAAAATACGCAAATGAAAAACATCCTGAAACAATTATTAGTAACTTCTTTGTTTCTTTAAAGAGAGGATAATTACAACTGTAACTAAGCTGATGTTACTAGAATGGACCATAAAGTTCTGGAGCTCTCTATCAGCTTCTGAGCACACTGAATTTGCATCTGCGTCCTACAGCTTTTTGTGTGGTGAACTTAATCCTGTAATGGGAATTCTTCTTCTGACCTAGCTGACACCTGGAGCACAAGGCTGAGTCTGGCCACTTAGCTATTTAACTTTGTCAGCTTTATGACACTTCTCCTGAGCTCTTCATGGCTGCTTTTCTCTAACATGTATTTTATCTCTTTTTTTTCCCCATGTGCAAGATAATTTTTATGTGACATTCCCTGCCATCTTGCTTTGAATTTTCTGGGATTTTAACACACATTCCTTGTGGTTTTTAGCTTTCTCCTTCTTGTTCATCTGCTCCATATTTCTCTGTTCGGGAATCCTGTGCTCATTCCTTGTGCTCATGATGGAAACTTCTTACGGCATATTAATGTTTTGTATTCCTTCTTTCATCCTGAAGTGTTTCTCATGTATGGACACTTCTTCCATGGAAAAATCTTTGTAAAACTATCCCCTGTGTTGTTAGGATCAGTTCTGAAGATGGTATGAGGATCAGAGACCTATAATGCTAGGTAAGGCAGGTAGGAGCATTGAAGAGATTTACAGAGCTTTGGAGGATTTGTGGAAGTGAAGCTGTGAATGGCCTGTCATTAACAGTACAGGAAGTAAGCAAAGCAGTTTTGGGATTTATTGTTTTTTTTTCCCCCCAGAGGTTAAGCCTTTCAGGAAATTTCTTCATATAGATTTCTGCATGGATTTGCACGTACAGAGGAGCATGACTAGGGAAAGCTCATGACTTGTGTAATGCTGCTTTATGGCATAATGCCACAATTTTGCTCTCAGTGTTGTAGCCTGGAAACTTTATCAAGGTAGAGTTAAACTCTATTATGGTGAGACATTAGATTTAAATATAGCTTGGATGACTATGTCACATCCTTTGTCTTCCTATGGGAACAGGTTGCAATGTATTGTCATTTCACTGTATTTGGTAATTACAGTAATTGTGCAATGTGAGTTTTGGGTTACACTAAGTTATCGAGTATTTACTACCTGATTGGTCATTGTTCTCTTCTGGTCTAATTAGAATTAGTTCCTCATTTTCAGTATATGGTAATATTATTTTTATCATTTCTAAAATTTAGAAGGAATCTGTGTTGTATTAACTACTTAAAATGTCTAGACCTCCCCTTTCAAGTATAAGAGTCTTCCTCATTGAGGACTGGAAATTTCAAACAGGACACTACACCTTAATGTATGTTCATATAGAACTTTTTTATTAATAATATTGGACTAACTATTCAGACTACTAGGACTCTGCCAGTTTAACCATAGTTAAACTACAGTAAAACATGCTACTATTTTCTAGTACAATGAAAGTGTTTTATTAGTGCATCAATTGCAGTAGACAGTGGTCATCATCCTATTCATTTAACTGTGATCATCTACCAATGTTGCTATCATTGCTACTCAATGTTGTTTTATTTAGGTGTCTGAGACCTTAATTATATTTTCTCTTATTGCCTTTACTACAATTAAATAATTTGTTATCGTAATGTTTGCCCTTCCCTCACTTGAAACATTATTCTCCTCTTGGGCTATGGCTTGAGGCTTGATAGACTGATCTGTCACTGAAATGTTATTGAACGGGTTCTCCTTCCTCAGAAAACTCCTGCTCAGAAACGGCAGCTGCCCTCTTCCTACTCCTACACATCTCTTTGTATCCTCGTTTGCTTTAACCATGGCAAGCAAGCATGACAGTAGCCTTGAGGTTTTTTGATTTGGTTGTTGGTGTTCTTTTGTTTGGTTGTTTGGTCTTTTTTTCTGGCAACTGGACGTTCAGGTTCAAATAACTTATCTAAGTTGAGTAACAAATAGATAACCTTTCAGATACCTCTACGGCACCCCAGCCTCTACGCAGGTTTACATGGAGGAAGTATCGGGTGACCGATGTGACAAATTCTGGACTCTGGTAATGGGATTCTCTAAATAAAAATCTAAAGTGTGCAACTGGGTTTAAAATGCAAGTCAGGGACAGGGACTTCCAGCCCTGACTAAGCATTAATGTGTTCAGAAACATTTAAGTGCCTTCGTTTTTAATTTCTAATGTACTTTCTCTTCAGGCCTTCTGCTAAACTCCTGTATGGACACTCCTTTATTTACGTACAGGTTGAAAAACCTACCTGCATTATGAAATCTCATTGGTTTTGGCTATGTTTTTCATAGGTGTCGTCCCAAACCCTTGTTTTTGTGGTGCATATGCTATTTCAGAAGTTATCGTAACCTGAAGGTGAGGGCATTAAATAAAATGATGACCCAAGAAGATGTGGTAGCTTGATTTTGAACACATGACACAGGTCATAAAAGGAATAATCTTTTTATTGTAAGAGTTAAGTTGCAGTGACTGTTAAGTTAAACTTAAAATAACCCTTTTAAAAGTTGTTGAGGATAATGAATTAGCCAGGAGGAGTTAGAGTCTGCCAACTAAAGTGCTTGGGGACTTGAGATAGAAGTGAATGATAAGAAGTAACTTTCATGCATTCAAATAAATTACATGTTGGGCTTGGCTTAATCCTGGCATCAGAATGATCTCTGGGGTTTTCCCTAT
>NW_009933337.1:4430-21972 GCF_000696875.1 Nestor notabilis
CTATGATTATGCAAATATCCTTTTAATGTAGCGACTCTTTAACAGGAAATTAGTCTCATACTTGCTCATAGGCTCTTGCAACCAACAGACATTTGCTTGCAAAATCCTAGTCTGTCTGAGGTACAAAAGGCACATTAACCCTTGAAGTGCCAAAATTTTGCAAACATGCAAACAACAGGACATGCTTGGATATGCCAGGGATGTAGCAGATGAATCACAAAAGAGATAAGTTTCCTAACACAAGAATTTTCCTGGGTTTGAAAGTTCAACCAGTATACAAATGGTATTAAGTTTCCATTTTGTTTCATAAGGAAAACAGGGGAGGGAGAAAAACCTTACAGAAAAGCTAGATTAAAACTGAGTAAAACATGGGAATGAGAGAAAGCATAAAGACAAGAAAAATGTGATCATTAGTATTAAATGCACAGCAACCTGCTGAGCCCAGGTAGTCTGCATCCTCATTCACGGACAGAGACGTACACTGATTTATTGCAGTGCTGTTTTCCAGAACTGCACAAAAATGGGGACTGTGAGGGTAACCTGCTTTGTCTGGGTAGCAGGAATTTAGGAATGGGAATCAGATGCCTCTTCTGGAAAGACAGGCAGCTAGTATCCTTCGGGAGGGGTGGAACTGAAGTCACAAAACTTGCATTGTGCTGCTTGTCATAATATTCATGTAGATCTCTGAAAAAGCAAGAAAGCTTTTTTTTATTTCTTGTTTTTGTAAATCTCTGCCAGGTTAAATTGTATTTTTCTTAAACTAAGGGTTTCTAGTATAAGAGGTCATATTTCTTTTTAGGACAAAAATTACCAGTTAAGCATTTTATGCCAGTCTTGGATACACTAGTGATAAATTGGCAGCTATTATTTGAGGTGCCCCTCCCAGCCCCCTTTTCTTTCTATATCCCTGATTGAACACAGACAGCTAAATCCTCAGAATTACAGGGGAACCTAATGAAATTAAGCACCTAACTTTCCAATGGGATTTAGGGTAGTACCTGATTCATTCCAGCTCTTTTGAAACTCCCATCAAAGTGAACTGTTCAAGGCATGACCTTAAGGAAACACTCGAATCAGCCACAGAATCTAGATTTCCAACTCTGTGCTTTAAATGTAAGACCTATTCTTTCTTCTATATCCAGTGTATTCTGTTTGTAATTACGAGAAATTACCATTAGAGAATTCGGAGTTAATCTGAGGCTCATTAAGAATTTATGCTTAACTATTTAAATAAATTCTTGTTGACCTGGTTTCTGGAGATTAAACTCTGTAATTTTATCTGTCACAGATGGGAGAAACTCACTAGTACAATAGCACGGTATCTTAGGGTAAAAAAACCCAACATGCATATATAAGTACATCAAGAGTGGGTGTTTGCAAATGCTATTTAGGCAATATGAATTTCCACGATTCCCCATTAAATCCCATCTGGTCAAATACACTCAGTTCATTTCTGGTATTGGGCACTAATTTTTTCTGTCTGCTCTAGAAGAATCTAGTGAATGCCACATTAAGTCTGAAGACACACAGAGAAAATGAAAAACTTGCTACCTGGTATTGATTTTGTTTTCAATAGATTAAAATCCTAAGAAACGGCCAGCTGCTGACGTTCCACTAGTGATTTCACCTCCAGAATAATTCTGCACTGGTGGACGCAGCATGCTGAACCACTAGCATTCAGGTTTAGCAGAAACAGGTCCCTGTGCTAATGATGTCATCCAGAGAATTGAGAGATTTTATTTACCATCTGATCTATGCAGTGAACCCTTGGGTGGTAGAGTGGCTTCAAAAACGAAACATTCTCCTGATTTCTTTATTGCTTATGAATCTGTCGAGTACATGACTGACTATCCCCTTCAGTAGGAATACAGTAACTTGTATCAACTCAGAGATTTTAAAACAATTTCGAAGTTAAGAAGCCTGAATATCAAACTATGTATTTTCTTCTGTTCCTTGATAGAGCCATATAAAATGCTCCAGGGTTCGGTGGGGTTTATTTGCCAATTTGCCATCTTCTGTGAAATGGCAAAAAAATGGTTACAGACATACTTGCCAAAAATTAATTTAGAAGAAGGTCACTGGTTTATTCGTATTGTTCTACTCATCAGTGGGCTTTTTCAAATGTTAAGTTTTTAAATGATGATTTCAGAGTTAAAGGAAACAATGCCAGTTGTTCAGGCATTACAGCATTCACTAGAGGACCTATATTGGCATCGTAACTGCTTACTGCAAGTTAGAGCTCTCTCTCTTAATAAGTTTCATGATGCTGTATTCTGCAGTTTTATTTCCTTCTTGGAAAGTAAGCAAGATGTTCACTAGGAAATTACTTTTACTGGGAAATATTGGAACTTACTTAATTTTTTGGATGACCCACTTGAAATGGGAATTATGTCATTTTTACCTAAGCCTATCTGGTGATACTAAACCCAGATAATCGGATTCAAAGGAGATAGTCTTTGTTGCAAACGTATAAAAATACCTACCTGGCTTATTAGCCTACAATTCACATCAGAAAACGGTCTAGTATTAAAAATGTCATGAGTTTAGAAGCTTTAAATCCTATGAGAAATGTTCATATTTTTGTTCTACATAATGGGAGCTAAAATGTAAGGGCTTTCTGAACGCTTTGGGAAGCACTAATCATTCCTCAAGTCTATTGAAGCCACCAAAACTGTGAAGGCATTGATTTCTTTGTTGAGAGTTCACATGCAACCAGATGTGTGAAAAGTGTATTTAGCTCATTTCCATTCCACTGAATGGGACTCTGAGCATCTCTGAATCCTACATGAAAGAATTTACCAATTAGTACAGAAATTTGGTATTTCACACAGATTTTAGAACGCCTACAGAGTGGCGAATTGTAGTTGGATGAAGTGAATATTTGTAATCAACATGACTGCAGAGGAATGTATCTAGCAAAAAATACCTTTCCTTCTGAGTATTCTTTTGTAATTTGTTATTGCACATGCAGAATAAAGCACCACCAAGTGTAAAATCATCTTTATCCTTACAAAATATCAGTAATGTGGAGTGACACAATTACATCCTATTCTGACAGCATCATCAGAATGCCACGGGAATTTACTTTTTACAGAAATACAGCACTTTAAATGAAGAATTAAAGGTCACAATCAATAGATGGCAACTAGATTTCAAGACAAAGTGGACCATCACATCAAGAAGTATTGTTTTTAGCATGCCTATAGGAAAGAAAAGCTGAGGGAAATACAATCTGCTTTCCCTTCATGGCAGTTGCACCTCTGAAGTCTTGAAAATACTTAGAGATGAATTTTGTGCTTAAGTGGAGCACAGGAGTATGCAGCCTGATTAAAGTAACTCTCTGATGTAAAAACTAGCACTTTTCACCCAGGTTCTTACTAGTGTTCACATCCACTCACAAGATGGGGAATCTGCAGTAAAATTGCCACGGACAAGCACGTGTCTAGTAATGACAAAATGTACTGTAGAATAACAGAATGGTTTGCACTAGAAGGGACCTTTGCTGTCTAACCTCACAATTGGGACTAGAGTCTCAACACCCAATCAGAAGGTTGGGCAATCAAGGCTTAGACTGATGCCACTGGGGGCAAGTCTCCAGCCCAGTTTTTGAAAGAAGACACTAAGACACAGGTTTGTGAGACTGTATTTTAATGAGCAGTTTGATTAAATCTATCTTAGGCTGGCTAATCATAGGTCATAAAAAAGCTGTTTTAAAGTTGTAATAAAAAAAATCTTACTGAAAGGGAATGAACTTAAAGAGGTAAAATCCAGCCAAGACCCAGAGCAGTCAGTCAGTAACAATTTCCAAATGCACACTGTAAAATTACGTTTCCTACTCATTATAATGACAAAAGAATTTAAAAATATATATGATATAGGCTTAGTTTTAAAAAAAGCTCCTATTAATATGGCAACAAATCACCAGTTCAAACAATGCTTTCAACTTCTAATTAAGGGGTTGTCCTCACTTTCTTATCAAGAATGAAGGCTACTATCACTTTCAGAAATGGAGACTTAGAACAAGTTCACTGTTGTAGCAGTAGAGCAGGATCAACAAACGCAGGTTGTTGAAATATGAATTTCTAAAGAACGTCAACACAATGTCCCATTAGTTCTCAAGTCTTTTATCAGCATCTTTTTTTGCATCTGAATTTTCATTCCTCCCACTGTAGCATTTGCCAGGATAAATAACAATGATCGTTCAGCTTTGTTTGTTTGCTTGCTTGCTTGTTTTAACTCTCCTTTTCTTCTTGGACGTGTTTACGATTAGAACTGACTGCTAGTATCTGTCAATCAGCCGAGAATAACAGCACCCCCTTCTGGTTTTAACAGCGCAAGGTCGTACCTGGAACTCCCATCATCACGTAAAGAAACCTGTGTGGGAGAAACAAGATAAAAGTGAAAATACTCCAAAATTAGACACTGGGTCATAAGAAATAGGCAAGGGAATATTAGTGCCACTATATTAGCCCAATCTATTCAATTGCAGGGGCTGAGGAGCAATTTTAGGATGGTTCTCATGGGCCAAGAGGTAGCTCTGTGCAGGTGTGGTAACCAGCATGTCTTCATCACTGTATGCAGTGGCAGCGCTCCAAATACCTGTTCATGCAGAGACTCACTTGACAGCAAGTCTCCTGTCCCACTGCTTCCTCCTGCAGTGTGGGCATACATACTCATGATCCAAGTACCTGTCTGTTCTGGGCTCACACTGCCTGAGCAGCCGTTTTTCACCTCTTCTGATGCAACCATGGTGGGTGGAGAGGATTATCTGATGGGCCAACTGTGCAACAAGTGGCCTATCCTGTTTATTAATTAGACCACCGCTTTGGCCTAGCATCTCCTTTATAATCGCAGCACTGGTATATTTAAACTTTCTTAGATTTTCAGGAAGAAGTGTCCAAGGCTTTGAAATGTTACGCTGCTGCTGTGTTTTGCCATACCAAGCAGTATATTGCCTATGTGAGAATTATTTCAGGAATCCTTCATATAGAGAACTGCCTGATACATAATCTGTATGCATTACGCCTGATCGGTACTTCAATATTCACAGATTCACAGAAGGGTTTCAGCTGCAAGAGATCTTAAAGATCATCCAGTTCCAACCACCTGCCATGGGGGAGGTCAAGGGCAGGGACACCTTCCATAAGACCAGGTTGCTCCAAGCCCTGTCCAACTGGCCTTGAACACTGCCAGGGATGGGGCGGCCACAGCTTCTCTGGGCACCCTGTGCCAGTGCCTCAGCACCCTCACAGGGAAGAACTTCTTCCTAATGTCTCATCTAAATCTCACCTCTGTCAGGTTAAAGCCATTCCCCCTTGTCCTGTCACTACAGGCCCTTGTCAAAAGCCCCCCTCCAGGTTTCTTGTTGGCCCTTTGGGTACTGGGAGCTGCTCTAAGGCCTCCATGGAGCCTTCTCTTCTCCAGGCTGAACAAGCCCAGCTCTCTCAGCCTGTCTCCACAGGAATGCTTGATACAGTCATGTTTTAAAAAGCAACTGCACTCCATCCAGTACACAGATGCTAAAATATACACAGCACATACTTAACTATTAATACATATCTTTTTGGTGCATTTGTGATAAATAAGCATTATTTCAGGCACAAATACAACTGCAGCAGTAACGGAGCAGAGTGTGGGAGGTGTGGAATACTGAAGTTTCCTAAGTGGGAAAGCAGGCTGAAGTAATGGTGTCATGTGTAGTCTCTCCCTCCAAACAGATCATTTGTGTTGATAAATTCACACCTGAATATAAAAGTTGTGGTCATTTACAAGATTCTGTTTTCTCCCGTTGGACGTTTTGAAGGATCTAGTCCATGCTGCTTCATCTGCACTGCGATATCAAACAAGTAATCGTAACACTCACACCTAGAATTAAAAGGAAAATAGAAGTGAAATGTAAAGTAAGGCCCAAGTCTTACCATGTTTCTCAAAAAGTAGTGGTTTTCCTCCTTGAGCTTTACATTACCAGTGTAAAGTCTGAATGCGCAGCCCCATTACCATTTATTTCCATGAATGCTATATGTGAAGTGCCCAGCATTTTTGCTACGTGATCCTGATTTGCTGCATTACCATCAGCAAATGAGGAAGTAAATTCCAAAAACGGGACTAGGAAAGACTACCCAAACAGTACTAGCAGTAAAAGCAGAGATTGCCTGCAGGTATTGCATGAGGAAGGACTTGTCCATATGAAAGGAAAAAGTTGGCAACCCTATCAGCCAGCACTGATACGAAAGGAAAATCAAGTGGTGGGTATCACGAATGAACCCATTGCCAAAAGCTCCCTCTACATTCAGTGAGGCCAGAACCATTGTCCATGGGTTGGAAATACCCATGACATTAAGGTCATTATTAAGATTTTGAGGTATAATGGCAAAAGATACCATATTCCTGAATTGTACTCACATCGTTTTGGCTTTTTCCCATGTTCCTCCCCATACATAAACTCCGTGACGTCTGACCAATACAGCACAAGAGTCTGGGTATTGTTCCATTGCACGTGCCATTCTTTCCTTGAGATCCTTCTCTTCTGGTGTGTTCTCAATAATGGGAACCACTAGTGTATCATCATATCTAAAAGAAAAAATAATGATCATGTATTTAAATAATATGCCGTGTCTGGATGCATGAAGCTTTTCCCTAAGAAGCAAATTCTCTGCCTGTGTAAAGATGTTAACAAATTCTCAGCACTAGTGACTTTATGCTCTTCTCTTGTGAGTCATGCTGTAACCTACGAACTCTCAGGAACATCTCTCACTCCCAAACCTATGCTATTCTGGCAATACCTAAGCTATACTTGAGGCACAAAAAGAAAATAACACTTTAATGTATTAGGTGTAGCTATTCAGATATATCACTGTGTAGTTCAGTCCCTTTACAACTTTTTCAGACTCTTCATCCTGTATTGGCATCACCTCCAAGTTTTATCTCAGATTAAATTATTTAAAAGAATCACATCATGAAGAAGGAAATGAAACTGTTTGCTGGAGAGCAGAAAAAAATTAGTTTAGGTAGTCCAAAAAGCCCCTGGAAATAAGATTGTCCTGCTAAGACATATAAATAGAAAGTAGAGTCAACACATGAAAAATAAATTCTCTGTGATGGAGTCATTGGTGGGCTACATGTGATCTTAAGAGAGCCTGAGAACCCTAGTTCCAAAGACAAGATGATGCATGTTACTCAGTGGAACTTGCCTAAGAGTTTCTTCTGAAGGAGGACTATGATATTTGGCATTGCTTGAACCTTAATTAACACTGGCAGAAACTTGTTTAAATAGTTTTAATAAGTCCCCAGTTCAAGTTCAGATTTATCATTGAGATCACACAGATACTTCATGAGTGGATGCTAGTAGTAGTTACTTTACAAAACAAAGAGGAAGCAATGGTAAAAATAATACAGCTTGTACTTCAAATCAGATATTCAGAAAGCTAAGAAGTTTCATCTCTTACAATTTTCATTGCTGATGCTTTCCCAAGGAAGTCTATACAGTGTAGGTTTGTAGGGTCTTGTAGGTTTATTTGGTCTCTTACATACTCTGACCATTAAAATTGAATTTGGAGTGTTTGCTACTAGAGAGGCCAAATGAGCTAAGACATTGGTTTCCTAGGTTCTGCTTTCTACTCAAATTTGAGTTTGGAAGCAGGTATAAATACTGTAACTGATTATTAATCCTAAACATAAGCTTTTTATCAAGAACTATTATCTATAAACCCCCACGGAGACTCTGAATGACTAAAATACTTGGTATCTCTTTAGTTTTATTGACATATAAGCAGCCTACATTTAGCCAAATCTTCATATAAAATATTGTGGGACAGTCTGAGACTTTCAAATCTATTTACCTCAGATCGAATTCTCTTTCTACTGAAGTCAAAGGTAAAACTATTCTGGCATCACTGAGATCATATTTAGGCTAACAAATAATTCTGATTATCCTATCTGTAGCATTTTCCCGGATAGGTTCCAGAAAAGGCTTATGTAATTAGAAACAATATATTGTCAATCCTTTTTCTGAAAGATCCTATTCTGTACTATTGAGTTTCTTCTGAATTCAACGGGGAGCCTCGTGTGAGGCAAGACAGTGCAGTCAGCCTAGTATAGACAAATATATCCTCAGGAACCATGTAATCTGGAACTTTATTTCTTTAGTTTTTCTGGTAAATTAACAGCATGACATAGGACAATTCAGAGATATGGAACCTAACAAATACAATGTCTCCTGACTACCATTTAGGCATTTTTGAGAATTCAAAATGTACATCCAAAGAAGAAAATTGTTGCGGATGTTTTTTAAAACCAGTGTTGTTAGACAGTTCATTACGAGGGGTGTCTTTTGCCACACTAAAAATACAAATGCTAATGCTGACAAGAACGTATAGCTGGCAAGTCAACCAAAACTGAGTAAAATGTGTCTGGGTATAAAATTACATGCCAGACATATGGCTTGCTCCGTTGCCAAAGGGCAATTGATAGTTACAAAAATTAACATAAAAAAGTGGAAAGAATTTAGCATTTCAATTTTTCATCTAATTGTCACATATTATATAAATGTTGTTTGCGGATCCCAATTCAACACTCTGTGGGTGGAATCCTCAAAACGAGCCATCACACATAATTTGGAATAACTCTGCACTTACCTCAGAGCTCATCCTTGAAAAGTAGTAACATTATCTTTAACGAGCTGTTTATTTTGAATTTTCTTTCAAAGTCTGTCAAGTAAAATTTCAAATCCTCCACTCTCTTAACATACTCTTAACTAGCGGAGGCAGTGATACAGGAAGTCCATCCAAATGTAGTTTGCGCATTATCAATCCAACCTAACGTTGGTTGGCTCCAGTTTCAGTTTAACACTGTATAGATGTGTTCACATCTCTGTTCTTGAGACATTTGTCAGGACACAGCTCTTTATTTGGTTTGTTTCTGCAGCTCAACAGACCGCCGTAGCCTTGGCATTACAAGATTATATCTCAGATCCCTTCCATAGCCTTGAGACCTTCTTATGGAAAGCCAATGACTGATTTATTCCAGACGTCTTTTTACTTCTTATTCCTAATACTTCATATTACACACTTTTAACACGTGTAACTCAAATGACTTGTCATCTCTTTCTATTTCTGAAAATACACAGTCAAACCGCATGCCTCTTTTCTTAAATATAGAGAAGTACCGGTAATAGCCTCCTGAAGTACACTTCTGGATTCCTTTTATCATCTCCTGATGGGTAATAGTGAACTCACTCCCTGGGTAAAGAAGGGTAGCCATAACAGCAGCCTTGGAATGAGTATGGATCACTGCACCTGCCCCTAGGAACAGAAAAAGAAGATAAAAATATATTTTTAGAATTAATTTTAAAACATGTCTATTAACAAAAATTTTTTCACATACTTGATTAATTTCAAGCATTTATCATTATTTTGATAATGATAAACACGTGAAGTGAATGGAAATGATGGAAAGACACATAGACAATAATTACAATTTACTTAGAAAGTCGCAATGTTGCCAAAAATATGAAATGAGTTTTCCTCCGGTATACATGTAAGGTTCTTGTGTGGGAAGGCCAGAAAAGACTCCCTAAATCCTTTCTAAAGCAACAGAAGCGAATCTGAGCCAATAGTAAAAGCTCTCTGTTACTGTCCACTTGCAGAAAAAGTTTTGTATTTTTTTCACCTGTCCATAATTCAGAACCTTTGATCCCAGCCAAGTGGTATAGAAAGAGCTAAGCCATAGTTGCTGAATTGGCAGAACTGTTGGTACAAAACTGCTGTAAATCCTCCAGCTCCTTGCCCAACCTACCAATATACTGCACTAAAAATTAGTGCCAAAAAGATGATCCCAGGTACAGCTATACGAGAAGATTAAGATGCAAATGACACTCACAGGATGTTACCATGGATTACCTTCCACTGTACATACTCCTTTGCAAATAAATTTATTTTAGTTTCATGTTTATTTCACTATAACTTCCATTTATAAAGAATATGACGAATATTAATTTTGTGGATGTGTAGATACAGTGTTTCAGTCATCAGTGAACTAAAAGCATTTGCTATGCACCTCTCATAGTGTAAGCATTCATAAAAAGAGGTGTGCACTGGCTCTTCTTCAGTTTCTTGTGCGGTGGAGGACCACTGATGTCCTGTTCATTCATGTCACAAACAAACATATCTTCTGGCTGTATGAAAGAAGAAATGATTTTGAGCTGTAATGACCCCTTCTAGGGAGATAAAATATATATACACCATATATTTAACACAGAACGTGATTTTAACTTTGTAAAAATGCTGTAACACACCACATTTATTCTAGCTTCTAATACTATTTACTGACAGCATGAAATGTGAATTAACATTAGATCTTTTTATTCAGACTACTACCAAGCAGATAAAAATAAAATTTTCTCAGAAAACCTGTTTCTAAATAACAGACAACAGATCAAAAGGAAAAGTAGTAACTGATAAAGGAAATGTAGATGTACTTTTTCTTCCCTCCTTAAAGAACCAACAAAGGACATGATTTAAACCTATACATAATATAATTAACTTGATGAACTATTTTTTAGATCTTGCTTTTAGTAGCTCTTTCAATCTTGCTTTTAGTAATGTGAATGTTACCTTTGTCTCAATCAGCTACTCATAATAGTACAAAGAATTGTTCAGGGCAGCAATAAAACTTTCTTCTTTAATGTTATTTTAAGAATCAGAAGGAAATACAATTGCACGAGATTTCCTTACTCACTGTGCTGAATTCACTGCTACTGCTAGCAAAGAACAGACCACCACAGTCTTGCCATATTATCTTACTCGCCTTCACCTGCCTTACGTGCTAACATCCGCACTAAGGACTGCTGCAAAGCTCCATGTTTCTATCAGTGAAGAGATTCCTTTAACTTCTCATTGTATTTACCCTCAGATCTGTAAAACAACAAAGTCCTTTCACATATTGTTCTATTCTGGGGGAGTTCCTGCTGTCATAAAATAGTTATCATTTACCATTCTCCCCTCCACTTATACTTTGGTGTTTTATTTTGGACAGGAGGCAGACAGACAAGGTCACTTTTTCATGGGCAGAGCCCATATATTTACTGGGAATATTAAGACAAAAATTTGTAATCACTCAAATGAAAATAAATAGAGATGAGGTGTTAATGCTTAATTATGTATATATGTGCCACGGTAACTTGACACGGTAACTTTCCAGCCAGACAGCTAGAAAGCTTTTAGAGATTGACAAAGAATAAAGATGTACTTTAATGATGTTTAAATCTCAGTCTTCTGTAATAATTTAAAGCAAAGAGATCATCAAGACTAATCTACACTGGCCACTGAAACACATGTTGGTTTGCTATGCTAGTGGAGTACTGGGTGAAACCCTCAGTTGTTTCAATAAGGCAGTCAATAGTATAAGAAATTTCTAACATGACATAAGGAAAAATGAAACTCTGAGCAAAGGTATTTTCATCTATTTCAAGATGAACTCTGTGGTAAAAATGTAGTTGAACATACCTGTATTCTTTCCTTTTGGACTCCTGAAGGAGCGATGTAGATTTCATTCCTATGAAGAATTACAGACAGGCAAAAGTGATCAAGACAGGGTTGTTCAGCTGCATTGGCATTGGAGCTCTCAATCCATCGAAAAGTAAACAGTAAATCTGGCTCCTCATACCGTAATAACTTTCTTGCTCCTTCTACAGATTGACATGTAGATGGTTTTCAAACAGAACCAAATCATACAACGGCATACGGAATCTTTAACTCGCAGGACTACTAAACTGCTTTCAACTTGATGAGATCCAAAATGCACATAGGAAGCACAGCTTTGGTTTTCCTACAAATATCTAGCCTCCACCTGCAATAATCCCAAACTCAAATCTCCAGAATTCAGAATAAATAAGGAACTAGGGAAATCGCAAGCAGATACTGATCTGACAAAACAGGTGACAAAACTATTACTTAAAAATCCACAGGCTACCTATAAACAATATTATCTGTAGCAGTCTACAACATACATACTTCACATTTTTGTTGTAACTGTGTAGTTTAGGTTTTTAATGCATTTATATTACTTGATAAAAAGACATCATTAATTCAATGCAATTAAATGACTGAAATTTAATTCCATTTGCATCAGTTCTTGCAAAGACTTTAAAATACTGATTTAAATGAAGATGATTATAAGCTGTAATCTGAAATATTTTCAATATTAACAACCTTCCCTTTCCCCCTCTCTTCTCTCCCCCCCCTGCCCCCTTATCTCTCTTGACTGTAATCGCTGTTTGGTTTCAACAGCAACATACTAAATTCGGGAGCACAGAGACATCTAGTGAATAATTAGTCAAGTTACAGACACAGTTCCTAAGGAACATGAGATGTTTATATTCCTGGACGACAGCACTTGAAGAGCAACAAAGCTGGTGAAGGATCCGCAGCGCAAGTCTTATGAGGGGAGCTGCTGAGGTAAATGGGGTTGTTCAGCCTGGAGAAAAGGAAGCTGAAGGGAGACCTTATTGCTCTTTACAGCTACCTGACAAGAAGCTGTAGTGAGGTGGAGGTCTGCCTCTTTTCCCAAGTATGAAGTGATAGACCAAGAGGAAATTGTGCCAGGGGAGGTTTAGACCGGATATTAGGAAAAAATTCTCCAATGAAAAGGTTGTCAAGCATAGCAACTGGTGGTCACCATCCCTGGGATTCTCCAATGAAAAGGTTGTCAAGCATAGCAACTGGTGGTCACCATCCCTGGGAGTATTTAAAAGACAAGTAGACATGGTGCTTAAGAACATGGTTTAGTGGTGGATCTTGGCAGTGTTAGGTTTATGGCTAGACTTGATGATCTCAAGGGTCTTTTCCAATTCAATCAATTCTATGATTCTAACTCTTCAAAAAATACAACTCTTTAGGGTGATTTACTCTTCACAGTGGTAAAATGGCTGAGAATCACATAAAAATGTGGCTTTATCATATTTGTAGTTATTAACATTTATTAATTAACACTGCCAACATTGCATTAATTCAGTCTTAATTTCTTTGCATGAGCAAGATGAATGAAAGTGTGACACTGAGAAATCAAATAGTAATTTGGTTACTAATGAAAGACATGCATTTTCTAACTGAAATTATGGTTTTTTTTCTTTTTTTAGAAATTAAAAAAATATTAAATTATAAAGGGAAAATCTGATGATGAAATACAGCTTTCGAAATACATGATACCTTTGAAATATGGGACACCCGATACAGAATTCTAGATCCAGTTTTAATATGTTATCCCATGTCCGAATTGCCATTTTTATTCTGAGTAGTTGATACACAGTGAGTAAGGCTGATTAGAATCAGCTGAGAAGACCAATTGTAGAATTTCAATCAAATTTCAATAATTCTTTCACTATTTCCAACGGAACAATTCTAAGCCAGTCTGATCTCTGCCTTATAGCTACTAATTTTGAAACATTTATGTTATTGTAGGTATAGAACAGTACAGCCACACAGATTCCAAGACCTTGTACAGTATTGGTACCAACTCAAATATGTATTTTGGTGTAGTCTGAGCAACCAAGTTATAGAACTGCTGGGGGAAATTGTATTATGTCAGTGTGTTCTCTGCTGACACCATTTGTCTTGCCACAACCAACATCAATCTCACTGAAATTACAAAGAACATAGGCTACATTTAGCCCCTGATGAAAAATTAGTGCTAAAATATATTTCCATAGACAAAGAACTTTAAAACCAAGAAAAAGCCCCTCATAATTTGTGTCATTACTACTGCTGTTGCTACGCTTGCAAAATCAAGCAGGGAAGTGGAATGACCTGCACAAAGCCATTACAATAGCACAGATATTAGCATTTAGAGCCTTTCCTTCATATATATCTCTCTCATATATTTGAATAGCAATGGCTGTATGTGTCTGCATGCAAGTGTACATCAGAGAAATGAGGCCAGACACTTTCAAGTTAGAGTGTCACTACACCCTGTGACTGGGAACAGAATTGCAGGCACGGTGCAAGGTGTTTTGAAGAATGAGGACTTCTTTTTTAATGGCCACTGCGAGGAGCTCTGTCTCCATTGAAAGCCTGGAAAGTATGAACACGGGGAGACTAGCAAATTAAAAAGCAAACTGGTGCTCCTCAGCAGTGGATACACATCAAAATTATTTTGCTGTTACCTGTTAGGCTTTAGTAATATTTTAAGACTATTTCCTTAGAAATTAACTCAGTAGAACAGTAATTTCCTCCTAAAAGTAAATGTCCCACCTGCAAAATGTCTACGGTGGGATCCATCTCATCTAACTGCAGCCATTTGAAAGCTGTGTGTCGAGTGTAACCCACCCTAAATTCCATAGTAAATGGAATTAAAAAGGGGAAATGATTTTCCCTTAAAGACAATTCATCTACCTTAAACTAAGAGAGCAAAAAGACAGAAAAAAAGTCACTCTGTGAAGATTCTCTCTATTCAAGGGACTGCAATGACTAATTCAGACTACCTCCCTCCCTTCTATATGGTAAAATTTAGCGTACTGTTCAGTTCCCCTCTACCTTCTCACTCACTCTTGACTTTCAAACATTTTTCGTGCAACTGAAATGCTCTCACCAATTACTAAACACAGCCACCCCCATCCTGCTCTAACCATCACATTCTTTTTCTTCTATCTTTACTTACCCATGTTTCAAGCTGATTCCTCCACCAGTTCCTGTTACCCAGCCTAAACCATAAAATAGTCTACAAAGCTCTGGGATAAGATTTCTTGGATGTAACTTCTCCTAAAAATAAAGAAATAAATTAAAACCCATCAGAAACATCATAAACATAAGCATTTCAAAGCTGAAATTAAGTTTAAAGGGATAGTACTTTTATACTGCAGTATGACAGTCTGATTTATGCTTATGAACTTCAGCTACAACATGACTGCGTGTTTGTACAATGCCCTTTATGCTCTGCGGGAGCCATTCACACCTTGAAAGGAACAAACAAAAGCCCTCCTGCCCAAAATGCATGTCTGATTATCCTTCACAGGAAAGATTTAATCTCAAATTTATTTAAGTGCAGTGGCCCACAGGTCTTACCCCAGCAAGGTTAAATCGTAGACTATTGCTATTAAAAAAGAAAAAAAATTGCATCTAATGTTATCCATTTTGAAAAGTTCAACTCATTTTTTTTCAACTGAATCAGTTTTCTGTAGGTTTATTTTGCTTGATTTACAAATTTCAGTAGAACAGACTTTATTCGTTCTGTTCTATACTTTTACATAGCAGTCAAAAATACCACAGAAAACATGAGTAAAGTATTTGATGAAGTTCATATTACTACATTTTCACAATGTGAGGTTACCTCACATGCAGTTTAGCCAGAAGGCAAATTGCATTAATATTTCTTTCTGAAGGAAAAAAGTTTGTAATTTTTTCCATATTCCACTGTTTAGTACATCAAAAAATATCTATTAAGCAAAGTATCTGTAGTGTCACAGATCAATCACATACTTCATGTAAACCAGAACGGGTTTACAGTACAAGCCAAAACTATTTATTGGAAATTCTAAACATTACTCTGTACTGAACATATAAACCTAAGAAAACTGTACCTAACAGGCAGTGGTCTTTGATAAGTGAATGCTACATTGGAAAATCAAATATTTTTAATCTTGGATTCATTCGCATGAAAAATATAACCAGTTTACACACAGAAAACTGTGAGAAGTTACTTTAATTCATGCTGTGTGCTTGAATACATGCATTTGCCTGTTGTTTGAAGTATTTCTTTCAGGTTATCTGAGAGAATAAAGCCAGGTTGCCCGCCCATTTACCAGTGGAAAGATAAAAATCATATGTTCTTCCACAAAGACCCTGAACCCATGAAGTAAGTAATTAAACAGCAGAGAAAGCAGTAATTTTATTTATGACAATTTATCTCCCTGGGATGGGGTACAATTTCCACCACATTACCACAGTAATACAGCGGGGTTTGTATCTTATATGGGTGTGTGACAGAAATCAGCAATTAAGCACAACAGATGTGCTTCTTGCATTGCTTTCAACAGAAAAATGGATTAATTTTAGGCAGACTAAACCCTTAGGTCACCAAACACAGTCCCCTGCTACAGCAGACAATGCTCACATAATCCTTTCTCTGTATGCAGGTGTACCTGCTCCATACTTCAAACTTCACAGAATCACAGAATGGTTTGAGCTGGAAGGGACCTTAAAGCTCAGTTAGTTCCATCCCCCTGCCACGAACATTAATGCATGTGTTGTATGTTTACAAGCACAGCAATGTGTAAATTATGGGTCCCTGTTTTCATTGTTCTGATTTATTGATACAGAATTAATAGCTGTACCTAATTCACCTGTCACAAAATTGAGTCCCACAGTATCGTGTTTAATTCTTATTCAAAATAACGTTGCTGACTATTTCTAACCTAGGTACTACAACCAGTATTTTTGATTTCAAAGAAAAATTATCTCTTCTACTTTTGATGGAATAAACTTATACTAAGTTGGTTTATATTGCTATTATTTATTGAATGTTCACAGCCAGTAAAAAAACCAAACTATAACATTCCCACAGTTGCTTCATATTTTCCTTGTTGGATGAATCTAGACGTTTACTGCAAATATTATATTAATGGGGGAACATGAGCGCTTTTCACCACTTTAATAAATCATCTAAAATAATTTTGAAAAGTTCAAAATCAGACACTATGTCAGCAAAAACATATGAAAAGAAATATAATCAAGGAATTTTGACTTTTTTTTTTGAATTTTGGAATTTTTTTGGAATTTGAAGAATTCCAGGATTATAAATCAATCCTCAGAGTTTAGCAATATTTTTCCAGGATCAGTAGTTATTAATCATAAACTAGCTAAACAAAATATGACTATTTCATGTTTAAAATTCCTGATGATAAAAATGACACTTCTTTCCATAACTGAAAGTGGCTAATTGCTATAATAAGTCTGAGAGTGAACATGTGTGAAAGCACAAGGCAACTCAACAGGGTTACTCTTTGCCAAATCTCAATTATCAGTATTTTAAATTTGATTTTCCAGTTGAAGTATAGATTCCATTGGTTATCTCTTTTTTCATATCTCCAACTCAGGAACTGGCCCACCTTCTTCTACATGCTGTTATGTATTAATGAAAACTCCACAGATTTCCATGAACTAAAAGAAGTGACTAATTTTTCAACCCATTATTCTTTTGAAAAGAAATTTGCTGGTAAATCTCTAAACAGAAACTGACTGGAAGTATTCACAGAAAAATTAGAATCTATTTCCAGCAGTCAAGTCTTTTTTAAAAAATAGATTATGGTATTCTGGAAGACTGTGGTTGCTCAAGGAAAATGAGTTTTTTCCTATTTTATTAAAATTACTGTACCTAATATGACTTAAAAGCAAACCAAAGCAAACCCACCCTCCCGACCCAAAACCCCAGAATAGAGAGTGTATCCAATGTAAGAAAAATCAAGGTGGACCCAGGTTACTTGTAGAACAAACACAATTTGTAAAGGTTTTGGGGATAATTTTCAAAATTATCTGAATAAATTATCAAAATTATA
>NW_009933338.1:0-502 GCF_000696875.1 Nestor notabilis
GCTAAGGAAGCAGGAATTGACAAAGCGATTGCAAAAGAGAAGCAAGCCCTCAGCCTTTGGAGGCGGCTCTTGGCAGCTGTGAAGGAAAGGTGTCCCTACAAGGACCATGTTATGAGTAGCTCAGCCAACTGGACCACGATCGAGGCACCCAGTCCCTGAGGGAATCAGCCATTGTAGAAATGATCTACCATAGGCCGGATGCCAGGAATGCATCCAGATGAAGTTGAATGTACACGACCCATGTGGCAGAAACTTACACGCAGTGCACCATCATCATATGTCCATTCATTGGCATCAATGACCTGGAATGACCTAGCACCACCAACAGTGGATGAAGTGACTTGTCAGCTCCAAGAGTTCAAAGACAATCTCACCCCTTCTATCATTTCAGCTGTGGAAATACTGTCCCAGGTGTGCAAACAATTGAGAGGCAATTTATCCAATCTATTGAGCTCCCAACATGTACCAACTCATGTCTCAACTACTAACAGAAGGCACCCTA
>NW_009933339.1:0-4101 GCF_000696875.1 Nestor notabilis
TAAATATTTATAGATATTAACATATTATATGTATAAATATAATGCATATTTATATATAAAAATATTTTAGATTTCATATTTTCTTGCATATATTATACTTGGGCTCTGACTCTTGTTTCTGCTTGAAGATGTAAACAGAATATACAGCAGGGTCAATAAAAACAACAAGAAATTATTTTAGGGTTCGAGCATTATGTGGTAAAACACTCTATGATTAATGATTTTTCATCTCTTCCCCCTTCTTCCTGTCAACACAAGTGGTTCTTTGACTTCTTTTCTTAATATAAATTTCCTTTTTCTCACAGCTACAAAGCTCCATCACTTCTTTAGTTACAAGAGGTCTGATGCTAACTAAAAATTGGATCTAATTAATCAGGATCTATAAACCACTAATTGTTTTATATCATCTGAGCTGAGGAACATAATGTGATTCAGGTAGTCTTTGGCAGCCAGCTGAAATCCTATTTATACAAGAATCACCACTGCTGTCAACAGGGAAATGCTAATAGAAAAACCATTTTATTTAAAAATTTCATCCATAGCTACATACTCTTTATTGGGAAGCAAAAGCAAATGAAAGTTTAGCACAAGTTTAGTTTATTTATTCAACAGTTGCTATAAAGCATGTCAGTTAATCTAACTGCTCCTTAGCTCTGCCCATTTCTAGTTTATTACTCTGCTCTGTTCTTGCAACATATGTTTAAGAAGAAATCAAATTACTACTAGTGACAGAAAATAACAGCAAGTAATCACTCATTCTTCAATTCCCATAGTTCCTCACAGCAGTAAACTGGGGTAGGCCTATACTCATATGTGTATGGTTAACTTCATATTTTTCAAAGCTCTGAAATCATACCAGGGCATGCATCTACATCTATATTATGCTAAGCTACCAAAGGCAGCTCTGAAATGCAGTTTCCTATTAAGACAGTCAAGCGTCATGCAAATTCAAGACTTGAACATGGAAATGTTTAGGCTGATGATTAAATAGACTTATACAAGGAGCTCTGTGGACACGAAGTTATTTAAGTTGAACATATATACAACTATGTGCAAAGTTGATTTTAATTTTTTCCCTGACTACAAAAATTATTAGATACTACATATATGTTGTTTCTAAGGTATTACTTATTCCCATGAAACAAAGACAAGTAAGAGAAAATTGAGCAGATGGAACTAACAAAGAATGTTCTTGCCCAGTAGTCATTTTATCATAATGCAATTCCACAGTATTACCTACACCACAGATCTTTCAACGAGCTATAGTAATATCAATATCATACTGTCCTGGGTTCAGCTACAGCAGTCATTTTTTCTCCTTCTTAGTAGCTGGTGCAGTGCTGTGTTTTTGACTTTCAGTCTGGGAACAACGCTGATAACACCGATGTTTTTAGTTGTTGCTAAGTAAGTTTACTCCGACCAAGGACTTTCTCAGTCTCATGCTTTGCCAGAGAGGAGGGGAAGCCAGGAGGAAGCAGAGGCAGGACACCTGACTCAAACTGGCCAAAGGGGTATTCCATACCACAGCACGTCATGCCCAGTATAGAAACTGGGGGGAGTTACCCGGAAGGCCCAGATCGCTGCTCGGGTCAGGCTGGGTATCGGTCGGCGGGTGGTGAGCGGTTGTGTCCTTTTCCCTTGTTATTCCTCTTATCATTATTACTGGTAGCAGTAGTGGTTTGTATTATACCTTAGTTACTGGAGAGCTGTTATCTCAACTCGTGGGAGTTACATTCCTTCGATTCTCCTCCCCATCCCTCCGGGAGCGGGGGGAGGAAGGAAAAGGGGGGGAGTGAGCGAGCGGCTGCGTGGTTCCAAGTTGTCAGCTGGGCTTAAACCACGACACATATACTCTGTTTATTTTCACTTAAATGAGAGACCATTTATCAGAGACTGGAAGATCAGCTGTCAGAACAGTAAGCATAATTTAAAAGCTTCTATTTGTACATTATCACTGGAATCAGAAGTACTTTGTGCTTTTATTTATTTCTCCACTATCAATTAAAAATTCTGGGGGCAGGGGAAATAGAGAACAACCATAACATTAAGTGGCTGCCATCTTACATAACAATACTATTTTTTCTTTATTAAGTAGATTTTTTTTTCCTCTCTTTTCAGTTTTTCACTATTTCTCGTAGTTTCTTCAAGTCATAGGATTATTTAGCAAGGGAAAGAGCAAAAAAAAAAGTACATTTGCTCAAATAGGCAGGAAGGTTTTAATCCTGCCTGTTTTTCTGCAAGGACAAACCAACCAGAACTCTGAGGATTTCAACAAAAGGGAAGGAACATCAGTCTTGGGGGTATACTGTTACACTGCATGATGTCTTATATAGAAAAAAAAATGGAGAGAGGTATTCACAAAAGCCCACTTTGGGAGTGCTAAATGAATTAGGCTATAATATACCACTAAAAATAATTTCTTTGTACTACAAAAAGTCTGGGGAAATCTGGTTCAGCAATAAAGCCCAGCTGTTGCTATTCACTGTATTTTGATTTTGGAGTTCTTGCAGTTCAGATAATACTAAAAGGGATGCAGCTGTGAACTGTTCTGGCTAGCAACAGTTTGCACCTGAGGTGAAGTAAAAGTTACCTGAGCTGTTAGTATTTTCTCTTTCCATTTATAATATATATTTTTTGTACTTGTACTTTCATAAGCAAAAAGCTATTATACGGTTAACACTAATAAGGAATAGGAAAAGCTGGTATGAGAAAAGGCTCTTCCAAGTTCTCCAGCTGGCTGAATGAGATAGTTACTCTAGAACTTGATCTAAGACATTGGAATCTACCCATTCTACCCTTAAATGAACTCCACTGTGAGAGTCATTTGAAGAATCACAGTGGAATAAGCATACAGATTTGTAGACATTTTCTTGTAAAATCTTGTATTACCTATTTCCCATGTTTTGCAGACACCAGCAACTGAGACTAAAATTGCTGTCTAGTAGCATGAAGACATAACATGAAATTCTACAAGCTAATATTTTGTGTTAATTTCAGTGTCAATATTCCTAAGTATTGCAGACTTTGCCACCTGCAAGAGCAAGGTAGTAAGAAATATAATTAATTAAAAAGATTATAACTTATTTAAATTAGTGAGTTAGAAATAAAGCAGTTTCTCATCCTATTTTTCACCAAAAACTTCTGCAATGTTGATCTTAGCAAAACGAGAACAGTTATTAAATAGCAATGCCACTTTTGTCACTATTTAACAATAGCAATTCAACCTTTCTCGTCATTAAAAAAGATTATGCCTCCTTCTACCAACAAAGATATTCTCAAACCACAACTACAAATTTTATTATTCTGCTATTTCTTTTCACAAAAGAATATTGCGATAAGAACCTTGTGCAGTCTTAAAATCACATATAAGTCACAGAATTTCAATTAACTCCCATTTTATAAAGCAGAACATAGTTATAATCAGTGTCAGACTGCCAAAAAGAAAAGAGAAATACATTTTGTGAATTGGCACTGTGGACTTTCAAAGAGAAGACAGAAAAGTGAAAGAGACGTATAAAAGAAAAAAAAAAAAAAAAACAAACCCAACATATATACGTCCTTGACATTAGGCACTAATTTCCACTAATCAGTCATTCTGCCCAGACCCCACCCCAAATCTCAGAGAAGAGAGAGTGAAAAACAGCCAGCTTACCCAAAGGAAGCAAATATATCCTCTATGCCACTTACAAAAGCCTCCGTAGTCCACAAAGACTGAAGTGGTAGAATGAACTGGGCACAGAGGACATTGCTACTCTGTGTATGGGTTTGTTTTGTAACACACGAGTAGTTAGAATCATAGAATGGTTTGGGTTGGAAAGGACCTTAAGATCATCTAGTTCCAACCTTGCACTAAACCATGGTGCCCAAGGCTCTGTCCAACCAGGCCTTGAACACTGCCAGGGTTGGAACATTCACAACTTCCTTGGACAAACCATTCCAGTGCCTCACCACCCTCACTGTAAAGAATTCCTTCCTTATATCTGATCTAAACTTCCCATGTTTAAGTTTGAAGCGATTACCCCTTGTTCTACCACCACAGTCCCTAATGAAGAGTCCCTCCCCAACATCCTTGTAGGTCCCCTTCAGATATTGGAAGGCTGC